>NC_136499.1:40469475-40564475 GCF_053919585.1 Euprymna scolopes
CATTTTAATCGAAACGGAATAAAATTTAGTTTTCTTGGATAAATATAAAACTACTTGATCAAATTTCGTGATATTTGTAATTTTTCATTTTCATCTCAATACAAACATGTCTGTATTTTCTTTAATTTTAAATGCCGCCATGGCTGCCAATTTGAATAATCACCAAAAATAAATATACAACAAATAAATGTTTCCATTTACTTGCCTCCCTATGAGGTAGAGTTAGACACAAGGTTAGTTTTTAATGTGAGGAAAATCCAGCTCCCCAAAAAGGGGCACACTGGATAGGAACAAACATAAAAAATTTGCCTCAGTCACGAGGATCTCTTCCACTGAGCGAGGACAGAAAAGATGAAGTGCAGCATCAGAACAGTTACTACACTTTGCTCCTAGCCAAGATCAAAAGCAAGATAAATTATTCTTCTCTCAAACTGGATAAGTATTTTTGTGTTTTGGCTAATTTAAAAACATTTATTTCACGTAAAACTAAAAAAGAACTGTTTCATTATAGCCATGTGAAGTCTCAGTAATCACTCAAAAATCGAAAATTAAACTAAATACTTATAGAAACGCATCCAATAAATGCGAACATGCAATGTTTCTGCTAGTATATTGTTTAATTTTCGATTTTTGAGCGATTATCGAGAAAACGCATTAATTGAATGATCATTTATTTTTCTCGTTCTAAGTAAAAAGACTTCAAACTACTTTTGTTTTGAATTCAAAATTGTTTCTAAAGAACTTATTCATACTTAGCAACATGTTTTAGTAAAGGAAACAAAAATAAAACATATTATAAAGAGTAAGTTACAGTAAATCTAATTGTACATGTGAAAAAAGGTAGAACAAGAATGATTTAAATAAATAAAACAAAGAGATAACACTGAGTTTGTCATAAATTTGTTTTCAGAGAAATTCAACGAGAAACGAGAGCCCGCAAAAAATAAAAAGGATAAAATAAAGGGGTGGTATAAATGAATAAAATCGAAAGAAAAAATTTTATTTACAAAATAAGTTCCAAATTATTCCCTTTGCAGGCATTCGAGAACAAAAATAACACATTACTTGTATTGATTGGACTATTTTTCTCATCTTCAATGTCATTTGTGCAACTTTTTTGTTGGATTGGCCTTCAGCCGTCTTCAGGCATGTTCGTTGTTGTTTGGAAAAGAAAAGAGAAAAGTTACTTGCCCCATAAATATCTTCGTATTCTTTTAGTTAGTCTCAATTTTATGGTTATTGTTTCGTATTTGTGAAAAAAAAAATTGGTTGACAAAGAAAAGGCAACTCTAATAAAGCTTGAGAGGGGATTGTCTGCTTTCTATCGCCAAAATTTGACAATGTTTGTTTTTTCTGCAATTAGAGGCTCCCAAATGCTACTAATCTCTAGGCTTGGTCTGGTTAGTATTTTTTCTTTTCTTACCATATTTGCTGCTTGCTTGATTCGCCCGATTCAGAACTTTAAAAATATCACACTTTAATAAAAACTAACCAGTTCAGGAATTATAAACATTGCTTCAAGGAGCGGCTACCATTAATATGTAAAAATTAGGAACAAGTACTTTCAAATATTGTATACAATAAATGGAATGTACTCACAAACTCGTACATAGATTGTACAGTCATTTGCTAGTTTAAAACTATCAGTTTAAAGGCTCACAAATTATTTCAAATTTCTTTCCTTTGAAAACACATGTACCGCTGCTGCATATGTGAAGTTGTAAGGAAGAGTTCGCTTCATCGTGACTCACGTTTTCTTTTTTTATAGGGTTATTCTTCCAGAAGGGAAGGCTCAGGAATCTTTGTCCATGGCAGGCAATGAGACCCACACATCCACTCTCCTGATCGGCAGGATTCAGAAAGATTTTTGCGCTAGATTCTGTCACATCAGTCCAAAGGAGCTAGCATTGCTTTTTATTCAAAATTAATATTACTATTGTATGAATATCAAAATGCATTGGACCTGGATATGACCTTAAACTATATCCGATGGTGAGGCCCCAGTTTGCGGGCTTTGGGGAGTGTGGAGCTACCCTTTAATTGCCATTGCTCCCAGGTCCACTTTGACCCGGAGTGGTAGTACCTACCCTTTAATTGCCATTGCTCCCAGGTCCACTTTGACCCGGAGTGGTAGTACCTACCCTTTAATTGCCATTGCTCCCAGGTCCACTTTGACCCGGAGTGGTAGTACCTACCCTTTAATTGCCATTGCTCCCAGGTCCACTTTGACCCGGAGTGGTAGTACCTGTTAGGGTCCCAACTATGGGTTAAATAGGAAATGACTTGAAAAAAATATATATTCTATTAAAAAATGTTTCTTCAAAATCACTGGATTCGGCATTAAATAACCCAAAAGGGTTGATATGCCGTAAAACAAAAACAATCAACCAACCATCAAAAGGTATGAAATCAAATTCAATAAAAGTAAAGAATACAGAATGAAAGCAGAATACAAAAATATACATGGGGTTACATAATTGCAACAAGTTTTAAAGCGTGACGTTTTTGAATTTTTGAGATGAGGATTGGTTATTCATATTATTTGGATTCATCGGATTACTGTTCTCATCTTGAGTGTGATTTTTACAGTGTTTCTGTCGATGTAACCTCCAACCTTTTTCAGTTGTACCTTGTCAAACTTGGAAATGTTTCTATCAAACTCGGGAATTTGGACAGAATTTCGAGCCAAACCCTTTATTTACTTCACGGGGATAGCTTACTCTTGTTCCGTCAGCCATGACTGCGTACAGGTCCTAAGTAATTCGCAATTGTATTTTTCAGTCGCCCACACTGAGGATTGAACCTTTAACCTTCTGAAGAATATCACTTTTTACAATTGATTTTTCCAAATATTCTAACCATTGTGCCATGGATCCTTGCAGACAATTCTAGTATGAAGTTTTAAGCATGTTTCATTTATTTTGAAAAAGAATAGTTTGGCAAAATGTCTATGAGTATTAACTAAAAATTTTCTTTCCAAAAGTTGATTTTAAGGGGTATTCAGCTCTGTTTTGAATGAATAGCATATTTAAAATTGTTGCCGACAAGTAGTTTTTATGATATTCAGCCCTTTAGTATCACGTTTTCCATAATGGTTTTCACTGGTCGCCATTTTGTTGTCTTTTTTTTTTTTTGAGGAAGTTTTTTTTTCAACTTTTTATTATTGAGGTGGATGAGAATTAAACTCTTTTCATCCTAGCTTGGTTTTGCATATAAATTCAAATTTGTTTTAGTGTTGTCTGCTTTTTTACATTGTTTTGTGGCTTTCAAATCGTAAACTGATTCTGCCATTTCCAGTTTGTTTCATAAATCACAACCAGAAACATTCGGTCTCCCCCTCTAGAAGCACGCACAAAGATTCCTAAGTTCCAAAAGAAGCAATTGAAAAAGATCAGAGATAACATTGGTCAAAATGTGAAAATAATGACCAACACGATAATAGTGTGATATGATTGTGTCATGATTGCATGCAGCAAGGTGCATACTGCAGTCTAGATGGTGTTTGATCAGATGAGATGGGGTGGGGAGTGCAGAGAACTGCAAAGCAAAGCGATAAGGGATCAACCGCCATGCTGTCATTATTAGTTTGCCACAACAAGCCAAACGGCATATTATCTCAAAAAATGGAGACAGAATTTAGGTTATCTTCTTGAGATGTTTGGATTTGGGAGAAGCGTTGCTGATAAAAACCTCGCAGAGTGTTGACTGAAGAAATCCCGAAAAACTGCCACAGTGATCAGTGTGAGCAACCATGTGCCTCCCAGGAAGGAAAGGGAGAGGCATTGAGTGATTGAAACAAAGAGGGGACTTGAGAGGAAGAGAGAAAGGGTGTTTTTGAAAGAAACCCAGAAGATTGCATCTGCAGAGTCAAAGTCAGGGTTAATAAAAACAATGCAGAGGTTACTTGTAAACCTCGCTCAGAACAACGAAACATGATATTGAGCTTATCCTCAGTCATTATCTCTATTGGTTTCACTGATAGAAGCGTGATTGGCTAACACGCGTATTTGCTACTGTGATCGACCATTGCAATTGGTCAGCATTCGCTTGGGACACAGCAAAATTTCTGGATGGAGACAGCCCAACCGTTCCAGGCTGAATGCCGAAATAAGTATAAATTAACACAGAGTGTGTGTGAAAAAGGATAATTCACTCTAATATTAAGTCAAAGATAAAATGTAAAAACTTGTTTCATTTAATGCCGATACTAATTGGCTGTTCAACGACTGCTCAACTATTTTTTATCTATTCCATAAATGATAATCGCAGACATTCAAGTTATAGAATTACCTGTTTGTGTCGAACTCAGAAACTTCTATACGAAATTTCAAACTGGACGATTCATTTAATGCGAGAGGGTAGATTGCTCTTGCTTCGTCAGTCATGACCAGGTAGAAATGTAAATTATGTCATTCTTAATCAGTAGATATAATAATATTTAATAATAATTATTATTAATCCTTCAATGTCCATAAGATTGAAACTTAAAACTGATTGTTTATCAACACCATTATCCGTTGCGGCACATGCCTGACTGAAAGGTTGTGAAAATAAAAACCAAGATGAGAACAGTAGTCTGAATAATCCAAATTATCAAGCCTCATCTCCAAACTTTCGAAACATTAAAAATCTTGTTTCTATCAAACCATGGAAGTACAAAACGCTTACTATAGGGTGGAACGATAAAACTTCCTAAAAAAAGACAACATGATTCCATTTCCGTTTGATGAAAACTGTTTTTTGTTTTGTTGCAGACCATCTACTAGTTTACCAAGTGTGTATGAATTCCAAGAGCGATAAGTGTTATACCTGAAAGTGACACAATGTTCAACAAGCGAGATCGGAGATGCGTTGCTGTACACTCAGGCTTTCTACCAATCCAAGTTATGACAACAGCACCATCAAAATGAATCACTGGATTGCCACGAATAACAAAGACATGCCCAGGGTGATGAAAACAAAGTTTTCAGCATGGGTTATGGTTTTGAATCTGGTTTTAAGTGAGGGCCACATCATGCCACCTCACATCTTCAAAGTCAGCTTGAAAGTTAACACCAAAGTGTACCTGGCTGTGCTGAAGAGTGTGGTGATTCCCTGGTGCAATCAGGTGGCCGCACGCAGACACTTGGTGTGGCAGCAGGACTCTGTGCCGGCCCACAAGTCCAAAGAGATCCAGACTTGGCTTTAGAAAGAGTGCTACAATTTTATACCCTTCTCTCACTGCCGCCCTCCTTCTCTAACTTGAACCTGCTGAACTATTTTGTTTGGTAATACATCGAGAACATAACCAACATAACCACCCACAACACCAAAATCAGCCTGATCGTCGCCATCTGCCGAGTATTTGCCAAGCTTCTGCTGGCACTTGTGGAAAAGGGATGCTCTCAGTTCCAGACTTGTATCGAGGCAGTGATTGAGGCTGAAGGACATTGAATAGATGTCAGCTCTACTACATAATCAAGTTACCTGAATTGATTTTTTTCAATAAAAGTTTTAAAATAAATCTGTAGTGTTGTTTTTGTTTTGTTTTGTTTTTTGGCGACAATTTTATCATTCCACTCTGTAGTAGTCCAAATAATCAAGCCTCATCTTCAAACTTCCGAAACATTACAAATCTTGTATCTATCAAACCATGGCAATACAAAACGCTTACTATATGCAGAGGTATGCATGAAAGATGGGAAAGAAAAAGTGTTCAAAAACTATTTTTGTCTTATAGAAATAAAACTTTATTATAATTCATTCCAGAAATTAGACGAATTAAAAAATACAATAAGGATTTTTTGTTTTTGCTTTTTGATGGTGAGTTTATGCAGCAAAGAACCTTACCTGTATTATATATAGATAAGCTAGGAGGAACGTTCCAAAAGTAAAGCCTCCTATTTTTTACTCCAAAAGTTGGCTATGAAAACGCGAGTGATACCATAAAAATGAGCAACCGTTTGTGCCCCTGAATTTATTTTTCTACATTGTCACCACCATTTTCACTGCTCTTTTGCCAGGAATTCAATGACGCATCTTTGCTTATAATGCATGCGCACGTTCATGACAGGGGTTGCTTTCTTAGTTTCACACCATCAATATCTGCAATAGAAAGATATAACTTCAGGTCATGAATGTATCAGTTAAGCCATTATAACAATGCAATTCACAATACTCACTGATCCATTCAGGTGGAATGAAAAATAGGAGGCTTTACTTTTGAAATGCCCTTGGATGATTCTTGAATTGTTTTAAATGAAGCAGTTACAGTAAGTATTATGTTTCCTACATTGAATCTATATTTATAAATTCGTATTCCTGTCTGTCTGTTTGTATGTTTGATCACAATTTGATTAATATATACAAAATGTCCATTACTTTCCTTATAAATTTTCATACTGAAACTTACTTGCTTAAACTTTATTTTATTTATTTCTACATATAGTATGATTCTTACAAAATATATGCTCAAGGTGTAATCTCATTAAGGAAAATCGATTTTATTAAATAGCTGTATATTAGTTACCATTTATAGCAAGAGAATTGTTTTAAGTGCTCTATTTAAAATTGTTATTTAAAGTTGATTTATATTGATAGTGTATTTAATTTAATTTGAATTATTATTACCGACATCAGTTTTTTTTAGAAACTGATTTCGAGTTATTTCCTCTAGGTGCCAAATTTCCCTTCAAAAACTTTTTCAACTGCAGCAAATTACGTTTAATACATTTTAGAAAGTGCCTTTACAAAAAAAGAAAAAAAAAGCCAGTGGAAAAAGTGCCTTTACAAAAAAAAAGGAAGGCCAGTGAAAGGAATTCCATTTATTTCTTAAATTTTTTGCAAGTCATGCACGTGTTTAAAAAGCTTATTTTGTAACGTCATGACGTCATAAGCACTCGTGGCCGTGTGGGCAAAATAGTGTGTCCGTGAGTTTTTGCGTTTCACGTTCAGGCCAGAACACCGTGGCTCAATTTGATCAAAAGAAAAGTTGTTTTGATTGATTTATTTTTTCTTTTATTTTATTTTGGGAGCGAGGGGTCCAGCAGACGAGCAACAAAAAGTGCTCAATATCTGGAGAATAGCTTCTTCTCTTGTATCCCTTGTGCCGAAATTTCTAGTGAAGACGGTGTCACATACTTCTTTTTTGGGGCGATGACATTTTCATGTTTTTATCCATTCTTTTATTTTTGAAATTGTTGTGGGGCATCAACGTTGTCCATGATGAAAGTGATCAATATTCTTAGTATAGCAGGTGTGTTCTAAACGGAACTTCATGTCAGCCAAGGCAACGCCGGGTATTGATGCTAGTAATTAAATGAGTTTATGCTATTAACTCCAGTTTAAATTGCTTACAAGAATGTGTTATTTACAGTATACATTAACTAGAACTGTTCTAATAGCTATCCAAAAGGAACTGTAATATACAATAACCATCTGAAAGAAATTTTATGAGTAATTGTTTCCAGAAAAAACGATGTACATAATAACTATCCGGAAGTGATTGCATAAAAAATAGCCATTTGGAATTGTTTACATAGTTATTTTGAAGTAATTGTATCTAACAGATATCCAGAAAGCATTGTGTATAATAGTGATTCAAAATGAATTGTCTATAATAGTCATTCAAAATGAATTGTCTATAATAATCATTCAAAAGGAATTTTATATCGTATTCATTGAAAAGGAATTGTCTATAATAGTCATTCAAAATAAATTGTCTATAATAGTCATTCAAAATGAATTGTCTATAATAGTCATTCAAAAGGAATTGTCTATAATAGTCATTCAAAATGAATTGTCTATAATAGTCATTGAAAAGGAATTGTATATCGTATTCATTGAAAAGGAATTGTATATAATAGTCATTCAGAAGGAATTGTATATAATAGTCATTCAGAAGGAATTGTATATAATAGTCATTCAGAAGGAATTGTATATAATAGTCATTCAGAAGGAATTGTATATAATAGTCATTCAGAAGGAATTGTATATAATAGTCATACAGAAGGAATTGTATATAATAGTCATACAGAAGTAATTGTATATAATAGTCATACAGAAGTAATTGTATATAATAGTCATACAGAAGGAATTGTATATAATAGTCATACAGAAGGAATTGTATATAATAGTCATTCAGAAGGAATTGTATATAATAGTCATACAGAAGGAATTGTATATAATAGTCATACAGAAGGAATTGTATATAATAGTCATACAGAAGGAATTGTATATAATAGTCATTCAGAAGGAATTGTATATAATAGTCATACAGAAGGAATTGTATATAATAGTCATACAGAAGGAATTGTATATAATAGTCATACAGAAGGAATTGTATATAATAGTCATTCAGAAGGAATTGTATATAATAGTCATACAGAAGGAATTGTATATAATAGTCATTCAGAAGGAATTGTATATAATAGTCATACAGAAGGAATTGTATATAATAGTCATACAGAAGGAATTGTATATAATAGTCATACAGAAGGAATTGTATATAATAGTCATACAGAAGGAATTGTATATAATAGTCATACAGAAGGAATTGTATATAATAGTCATACAGAAGGAATTGTATATAATAGTCATACAGAAGGAATTGTATATAATAGTCATACAGAAGGAATTGTATATAATAGTCATTCAAAAGGATTTGTGTACAATAATCATTCAGACGACATTGGTTATAATAGTGATTCAAAAGGAATTGTATATAATAGTCATTCAAAAGGAATTGTATGTAATAGTCATTCAAAAGGAATTGTATGTAATAGTCATTCAAAAGGAATTGTATATAATAGTCAGTGAAAAGGAATTGTATATAATACTCATTGAAAAGGAATTGTATATAATAGTCATTCAAAAGCAATCGTATATAATAATCATTCAGAAGGAATTGTATATCATAGTCATTCGAAAGGAATTGTATGAAATAATCACTCAAAAGGAATTGTATATAATAGTCAGTGAAAAGGAATTGTATATAATAGTCATTCAGAAGGAATTATATATAATAGTTATTGAAACAGAATTCTATATTATAGTCATTGAAACAGAATTGTATATTATAGTCATTGAAACGGAATTGTACATAATAGTCATTCAGAAGGAATTGTATATAATAGTCATTCAGAAGGAATTGTATATAATAGTCATTCAGAAGGAATTGTATATAATAGTCATTCAAAAGGATTTGTCTATAACAGTCATTCAAAAGGAATTGTCTATAACAGTCATTCAAAAGGAATTGTCTATAATAATCATTCAAAAGGAGTTGTATATAATAGTCATACAGAAGGAGTTGTATATAATAGCCATTCAAAAGGAATTGTATTTAATAGTCATTGAAAAAGAAATTGTATATAATATTTATTGAAAAGGAATTGTATATAATAGTCATTAAAAGGGAATTGTATATAATAGACATTCAGAAGGAAATATATATAATAGTTATTAAAATGGAGTTGTATATAATAGACATTCAAAAGGGATTGTAGATAATAGTCATTCAAAAGGCATTGTAGATAATAGTCATTCAAAAGGGATTGTCTATAATAGTCATTCAAAAGGAATTGTCTATAATAGTCATTCAAAAGGAATTGTCTATAATAGTCATTCAAAATGAATTGTCTATAATAGTCATTCAAAAGGAATTGTCTATAATAGTCATTCAAAAGGAATTGTCTATAATAGTCACTCAAAAGGAATTGTCTATAATAGTCACTCAAAAGGAATTGTCTATAATAGTCATTCAAAAGGAATTGTCTATAATAGTCATTCAAAAGCAATTGTCTATAATAGTCATTCAAAAGCAATTGTCTATAATAGTCATTCAAAAGGAATTGTCTATAATAGTAATTCAAAAGGAATTGTCTATAATAGTCATTCAAAAGGAGTTTATATAATAGACAATGAAAAGGAGTTGTATATATTAATCATTCAAAAGGAATTGTATACAATAGTCATTCAAAAGGAATTGTATACAATAGTCATTCAAAAGGAATTGTATATATTAGTCATTTAAATAGTTGTATATATTAGTCATTCAAATAGAGTTGTATATAATAGTCATTCAAATAGAGTTGTATATAATAGTCATTCAAAAGGAGTTGTATATAATAGTCATTCAAAAGGAGTTGTATATAATAGTCATTCAAAAGGAGTTGTATATAATAGTCATTCAAAAGGAGTTGTATATAATAGTCATTCAAAAGGAATTGTATATAATAGTCATTAAAAATGAATTGTATATAATAGTCATTCAAAAGGAGTTGTATATAATAGTCATTCAAAAGGAGTTGTATATAATAGTCATTCAAAAGGAGTTGTATATAATAGTCATTCAAAAGGAATTGTATATTACAGTCATTCAAAAGGAATTGTATATAATAGTCATTCAAAAGGAATTGTATATAATATTCATTCAGAAGGAATTGTATATTACAGTCATTCAGAAGGAATTGTATGTAATAGTCATTCAGAAGTAATTGTATATAATAGTCATTCAGAAGTAATTGTATATAATAGTCATTCAGAAGTAATTGTATATAATAGTCATTCAGAAGTAATTGTATATAATAGTCATTCAGAAGTAATTATATATAAGGCATTCAGAAGTAATTGTATATAATAGTCCTTCTGAAGTAATTGTATATGATAGTCATTCAGAAGTAATTGTATATAATAGTCCTTCTGAAGTAATTGTATATAATAGTCATTTAGAAGTAATTGTATATAATAGTCCTTCTGAAGTAATTGTATATAATAGTCCTTCAGAAGTAATTGTATATAATAGTCCTTCTGAAGTAATTGTATATAATAGTCATTCAGAAGTAATGATATATAATAGTCATTCAGAAGTAATTGTATATAATAATCATTCGGAAGGAATTGTATATAATAGTCATTCGGAAGGAATTGTATATAATAGTCATTCGGAAGGAATTGTATATAATAGTCATTCGGAAGGAATTGTATATAATAGTCATTCGGAAGGAATTGTATATAATAGTCATTCGGAAGGAATTGTATATAATAGTCATTCGGAAGGTATTGTATATAATAGTCATTCAGAAGGAATTGTATATAATAGTCATTCGGAAGGAATTGTATATAATAGTCATTCGGAAGGAATTGTATGTAATAGTCATTCGGAAGGAATTGTATGTAATAGTCATTCAGAAGGAATTGTATATAATAGTCATTCGGAAGGAATTGTATATAATAGTCATTCGGAAGGAATTGTATGTAATAGTCATTCGGAAGGAATTGTATGTAATAGTCATTCAGAAGGAATTGTATGTAATAGTCATTCAGAAGGAATTGTATGTAATAGTCATTCAGAAGGAATTGTATGTAATAGTCATTCAGAAGGAATTGTATGTAATAGTCATTCAGAAGGAATTGTATATAATAGTCATACAGAAGGAATTGTATATAATAGTCATACAGAAGTAATTGTATATAATAGTCATACAGAAGGAATTGTATATAATAGTCATTCAGAAGGAATTGTATATAATAGTCATACAGAAGGAATTGTATATAATAGTCATACAGAAGGAATTGTATATAATAGTCATTCAGAAGGAATTGTATATAATAGTCATACAGAAGGAATTGTATATAATAGTCATACAGAAGGAATTGTATATAATAGTCATACAGAAGGAATTGTATATAATAGTCATTCAGAAGGAATTGTATATAATAGTCATACAGAAGGAATTGTATATAATAGTCATACAGAAGGAATTGTATATAATAGTCATTCAGAAGGAATTGTATATAATAGTCATACAGAAGGAATTGTATATAATAGTCATACAGAAGGAATTGTATATAATAATCATTCAAAAGGATTTGTGTACAATAATCATTCAGACGACATTGGTTATAATAGTGATTCAAAAGGAATTGTATGTAATAGTCATTCAAAAGGAATTGTATGTAATAGTCATTCAAAAGGAATTGTATATAATAGTCAGTGAAAAGGAATTGTATATAATACTCATTGAAAAGGAATTGTATATAATAGTCATTCAAAAGCAATCGTATATAATAATCATTCAGAAGGAATTGTATATCATAGTCATTCGAAAGGAATTGTATGAAATAATCACTCAAAAGGAATTGTATATAATAGTCAGTGAAAAGGAATTGTATATAATAGTCATTCAGAAGGAATTATATATAATAGTTATTGAAACGGAATTGTATATAATAGTCATTGAAACAGAATTGTATATTATAGTCATTGAAACAGAATTGTATATTATAGTCATTGAAACGGAATTGTACATAATAGTCATTCAGAAGGAATTGTATGTAATAGTCATTCAGAAGGAATTGTATGTAATAGTTATTCAGAAGGAATTGTATGTAATAGTCGTTCAGAAGGAATTGTATGTAATAGTCGTTCAGAAGGAATTGTATATAATAGTCGTTCAGAAGGAATAATATATAATAGTCGTTCAGAAGGAATTGTATATAATAGTGGTTCAGAAGGAATTGTATATAATAGTCGTTCAGAAGGAATTGTATATAATAGTCGTTCAGAAGGAATTGTATATAATAGTCGTTCAGAAGGAATTGTATATAATAGTCGTTCAGAAGGAATTGTATATAATAGTCGTTCAGAAGGAATTGTATATAATAGTCGTTCAGAAGGAATTGTATATAATAGTCGTTCAGAAGGAATTGTATATAATAGTCGTTCAGAAGGAATTGTATATAATAGTTATTCAAATGGAATTGTATATAATAGTTATTCAAATTGAATTGTATATAATAGTTATTCAAATTGAATTATATATAATAGTCATTTAAAAGGAATTCTTTGTAATAGTCATTCTAAAGTAATCTTCAAATAATTGGATAGAATAGTTATGGAGAATATTGTGTTTCTAATAACCATATACTATGATTTATTTACTAGATTTAATGAATTGTTTATAATAGACGTGTAGAATATATTGTTATGCAATAGTTGTCTATTTGAGATCATTCTATATAGCTATTCAGAATGCTTTTGTACTGTGTCTATTTAAAATAAATTTAGAATAAATCCATTGCAATAGTGAAATTGGTAACATTGTGAGGATTGAATGACCCTCAAAAGTGTTGATGTTCCACTAAATAGACAAAGTCATATAATCAAACCAAAATAAAATGTTGTATTATCCACCAACAATCGTGCAGCGTTATTGATTTCGCTTGTTTATATCTTGAGTGGAATTATGCGTTTTCGTCTAAGAGGAAGTTTTCAATAAAAAAAACAAAAGCATTCCATCGAATTTTCGCATTTTATGCTGATTTAATGTAAAATGTTTTAATGTTTTTTATAAATTTAATCAGATTAAAAGGCCAAACTTTTGATTTAAAAAATTGTTTTCTTTTCTATGTGGGTGAAAAAGAGACTTTTTTAAAAAAAGAATTAAATCACTTTTGTGCTTCCAGTTTAAAGTTAAAAGTCAAATAGAAAGCACCGAGAGAGAACATACTACCACCAATGCAATTGTCAACAAAAAAGCAAATGGAATTAATTTAATGAATAGAAGAATGTTTCACAAGTCAATCGCAAAATATTGTATGGATGTTTTGAAGTTTTTATAGAGTGCCTAATATGAAGCAGTGGAAAATTATCGTTTTTGAAATATCTATATATATATAACTATAAAAATGAGAACGTGTGTGTGGACACTTCTCAACCTATATATTCAACTTCTAGAGATTTGAAATTTGGTATATAGGGTATTCAGATACGTGGAGAATTTTTTAATCTGTTTTCATCGCAAAAAGCTGCTAAGGAGTCAAAATTGAAAAATTGGTACATGCGTGTCATCGGATTTTTATGTTTGCTAATTGTTTCATGGATGTGCATATTACTGCTTCCTTATGTTAAGAATACGTAGGTTTGAAAACACTTTTTAAAGATCGTGCTAAGCTGGCCTAATGATTATTGTACTTGACTCACTGTCTTTAAGTTTTGGTTTCGATTTCAGCTAGAGTATTTTTTTTTTTTACTTACAAGAAGTGAACTGTTTAGAAAAAAACATAATACTTGCATGCACATGCAACGGTTTCTGATCACAACTTTTGTTTCTCTTTTGCATTTCCAGGAGGAACACAGGACGAGTCAACGGCGTAAAAATCTGCTTCTTCTTATTTTGCATTACCTCCGTGAGGAAGGGTAAGTAAAACTTTAATCAGTGTTGCTCAAATATGTCTTTTACTGCATTAATACACCAGTTTCCATAAGGTTACTAAAGTTAAGCCACGTTGGTTTTGGCCAGTACTAAATGGGCAATTATATGGAAAGACAGGGTGTTGCATGTGACAATAGTCCCTTCAAATCTAAACTAATCTACAAATCAATTGTATGCAAAAACGTATTCGATTTCAGCATAAAATTCCTCAAAGATGGTTGATATTCTGTAAAACCTAACAATAACAATGATGCTGAGCATTCAGGTGACTCTCATGGGAAAGATGTCGTATTAAAGAGTAGGAGTTTTAACCAGGGTAAGAAGTGATGGGAATTAGTGCCAGGAGTTTAACAAATCTATATAAATAAAACAGTAGATGTATGCATGTGTGTGTCTGTGTGTATGAAAATATTTAACTGATAAACTCTTAAACTACTGATCACATAACACTGAAATTAATAGGAAGTAGTAATCATACTCCAACGATGGGTCATAACAAGTAAAATCTTTGATTGGATGGATGAATAACACGTACAGACATATGTTGGTAAGTTGAAATGCAAAATGTTCTTTTCAACTTACTGGCATATTTCTATTACTTTTGTGCATGCGCAAATTCATTCATGGCTTGAAGTTGTTTAATTTTAAATCTTTCTTATCTATCTGTTGATAGCTCAAACAGTAGGGAACGTGGCTGGAGCACTAAATGTTTTGATTTCAATTTTCGCTGATGACACTCATCATGTGTTTTTTAAATTTTAAAATCAGTATAATATATATATTATATCCAATAGAGAATCAATTCTGTAATAATAAATACAAAATCTCTATGAATTAAAATACATTTAAGAATATTTTATGACTGGGCCAGTCTGAGCGCCCCCCCCCCCCCACACTTATATGTAATATAACAAATAATAAATAACAAATATATATTTAAATTTTTTTATAGAAACCCAAAGCGATATATACATATTTTTTTTCTTTAAATAAATATTTAAAAATATTAAGCAAGCTTTCAGCTCAGACGAGCCTTTTTCAAGCAATTTCTTTTTGTTCATCAATTTTATTTTTTGAGATGTAAAACTCTCTTTTGATGGTAGTCTGTTGAGATGTTAACTGGCTCATGTGATAATATAATAAGAATAAAGATGGCCTTTTTAAAATATCGTTAATTGGGTATTTAAATTTTTTATAGAAAGTCAAAACGATATATTTTTTTCTTTAAATAAATATTTAAAGATATTAAAAAAGCTTTCGACTCAAACAAGCCTTTTTCAAGCGATTTCTTTTTGTTTATCATTTTTTTTTCATTATTATTTTCCTTTTTGTATATCTTTAAATGTTTTTTAAAGGATAAAATATATCATTTGGGGTTTCTCTAAAAAATTTAAATATTCAATTATTGATATTTCAAAAAGTACAATCTTTATTCTCATTATATTATCACGTGAACAGCATGCTTGCACTTGAAGTCATAAAAACTGTTCAGTTAACATTCTGACAAGCTACCACCAAAGAGATTTTTACATCTCCAAGGAAATAAAAAAAATGATAAGTAAAAAGAAATCGCTTGAAAAGGGCTCATTCCAGTCGAAAATATTTATTTAAAAAAATATATATATCGTTTTGACTTTCTATAAAAAGAAATTCAAATACCCAATTAACGATATTTTAAAAAGTGCCATCTTTATTCTTATAAAACATATATATATATATATACTAGCGAAAGTACCCGTCGTTGACTGGGTTCAAAAACAGCCTACAGAAAATGGACTCTGATTTATGAAAGTATGATAGGTTATGCAAAGGAAGGGTTGTAAAGAGATAGCTTCGAATTTGGGGGGTATCAAAACCAAAGACAAAATATGATGAAAGTAAAAATAAAATAGATAAACCCCATAATTTATTATACCATACCTGTTCACACTGAAACACTTATCACAATATTCTGTGGATCTATATTAAAAAACCTTGTTAAACTTTGTGACATATTTCCATTCTATGGAGGTCAGGTGCGAACGAACACTCCATGATTTTATTATACCATATTTCTTCAAACTGAAACATAATTATCAAAGTATACTTATGCAGATAGATATGAAAAGTCTTTATTAAAGTTTGTGCCTATTTCCATTCTATGGAGGCCAGGTGTGAACGCAGACCCCACAATTTTATTATACCATGCCTATTTAAGTTGAAACATACTTATCAAAGTATTATTATGTACATCTATATCAAAAACACTTGTAAACGTTTTTATTAATTTTTACATTTTTTATTTCCATACTTTGTGGACCAGGCACGTACGTAGACCCCACAATTTTAATGAATCATCATTATGCCAGATAAAACATACCCATGCCTGTGTCTCGATACATCTTCTATCATTATATGTGATCAGTTTTCTATAATAGTCAACCATATAGGAGCCTATTCGTGACCAGACACACACACAGATGTTCAGCTTTATATTATAGATATAAGTCAATAAAGATAGAAAATTAAGGTATAAATGCTATATAGTGATATATATATAGATTTATTCATTTATTTAATAAAGGTATACATTAATTAGGACTGTTGGGTAAGTAGGAACTCTTTATACCGTGGTATTTCAAAGCATAATGCTTCTCATCAGAAGAGTAGAGAAGATGGTTTGTAAGATAATAGGGATACAACGTCTAGCGATAGTTAAATTAGGAACAAAATAAATTATTGAGGCTGTTTGAAGGAACTATATTGATCTCTCTAATAAAGGAGGAGTGTAGTTTGTAATATATGATGTAGTTAGGTATATAGCATATTTGTCATAGTGGGTTTAATAGATGTGGACAGTATGTGTGAACTCTCGGGGAGAATATAGGGTAAATTATGTATATATGTGTATGAGACAAGTATTGGCTGAAGAGAGCTTGATATGGATATCTTAAACGGTCCTAATTATCGGACTTGAAACCGCCGGTACCAAGGACTTGTCTTATCTAACAACTTCCTGTACAGAAAATACAATATATATATATATATAGTGTGGAGAAAAGATGCTTGTTGTGTGTTTTGTTGTCCGGACAACAAAACACACAACAAACCTCTTTTCTCCACACTATCCGGACAACGAAACCGAAATGTTGTGAAAATAACACTCAAGGTGAGAATAGTAGTTCAAAAAATTTAAATAATATGAATAATCAATCCTCATCTAAAAAATTTAGAAATGTTAAATGAAACGTTGTGAAAATGATACTCAAGATGAGAACATTAGCAGGAAGAATTCAAATAAATAAAAAAATGTTATCCTAATTTCTGATTCGAAAACGATTCTTTTATGTTTTTTTGTTGTAAAAATTTACTTTTCTATTGCTGGTACGAATGATAAACTGATAAAAACAATTATTGGCTTTTAAACTACCAGTAAAACTAAATGTTATAGACTAGAATAATGAATATATATAAGAATTGGAACAAAAAAAAAATGGCATTGTAAAACAATTGTAAAAACGGCATAGGTAAAAATGACATGAATAGATAAATAAGAAATAATAGCAAAGTGAAAAATATAAATGAAAATCTGATACCGTGATTTTAGATATAAGTAAAACATTATGAAGTTTGTCAAAATAAAAAAAAAATTATATCGATATTCAAAAGTAGATTAGAACTCTCCACTAAATATTCCCTCTGCCCCAAAATTAAATATTACTTCTATTGGAATCTAGAATTTAGAATAAAATCACTAATTGTATCAGCTCAGGTAAAATATTGGAATCATCCCATCACTAATATTAATGTATGTCTTTGTAAAGACAAGACAATTATATATTTTACTAATTGTTGGGACAAGTAACCAATTTAATTCTCCCTCATTCTGTTTTTGTTTCAGCTATCAAGACACGGCCAGTTGTCTTTCATCGGAAGCGAGCATTGACGTCAGCCAGTATGAGATCTGTGATAATATTGATTTGGAGACGATTGTCATGGACTATGAGAACTTCTACCATCTTAAATTCTCCAAATATCCACGGTTGGCTAAAAAGATTTGTCAGGGTTGTAAGAATAAACTTGAACTTCCTACTTTCTTATTGAATGTGAAGGTTGATGACCCCTTTATCCTTTCGCCATAATTATACATTGATGAAAATATGCATATTCATATAATAATCACAAAAACAGAGGTGCTTTAAATAAGACTTTCAGCAGATGATTACATGTTTCTGAGGATAAAACTATATATATATCTTAATGAATAAGTGAATTTTTTCCACACACACACACACACACACACACATATATTAGTGGTCTGGAAAGGTCACAGGGGAGACAACCGAGGCAGCAAAAACTGAAACTGCCTCCCAGGACACTATATATACAGATGTAGGCAAATTTGGGCATATTTTGTTGGTCTGAAAGTATAGGTTCTTTTTTGCCAATTGTCACAAAGTAAAAACCATAGAATAGTATTATAATCTTCATAAACCTGCAAATTTTTATTTAGTTTTGTCCCATAGAACCAAAGATATTAGCATTTCAATATTCAAATCGGCTACAAGTATATATATATATATATATATATATATATATATACATACACTACCCTTTTTGGCAATTTTATAAGTTCCAACTCTCAGCGGTTATTGATCAGAATTTAACAAATGAAGGCTCGTTGGAAAGGTAATGACCTGAATTGTATAATTGGCTATGTGTCATTTGCCCTTAAGGTCATACATTAAGGAGATCATCCATCATTCAGAGCCTATTTTTGACGCTTTTTACAGCTATAACATGTTTCTATCATTGTCACTTGTTTTCCTAGATTTGCAATTGAATTACAAAATATCTGATATTTTACTAAAACCTGTGGCCTTGATGAAAGCAAGACTAAAACTTGCTGCTATGGTTTCAAATGATCTAAGATAACGGCAAGAGGAGACTTGATTCCAAATATTTCTCATATGTTATATCCCCCCTCTTTGGTTTTCATATATAAAGTAAATTTCACAGTGTATAAGGATTATTTGATACTGGAGATACTCATAACCGTATCCTATTTGCAAAAGAGGGGAGATATAACATGAGAAATATTGGAATCCCGTCTCCCCTTGCTGTTATTTCGGACCATTTGATACCATAGCAGCAAGTTTTAGTCTCCTCTCCATCTAGGCCAGAAGTTTTAAGGAAATATATATATATATATATATATATATATATATATATATATATTGTCTGGCTGTGAAAATAATTATATATTCTCTCACATTCTGAAGATATATAATGTTTTATTGGAGATGGATATTCCAGCATCAATTCTGTTGTCATAAGACTATCCTCCGACAAATAGCATTCTGTTAATTTAAGAGTATGGGATCCCCTTGTGTATTAGATCCTCCTCTGCAGAGAGGAAAATGTATTATCTGCTCTCATCCTCCCAGGCATTTACTTCTCCTTTTTAGGAGGGGGTGTACTTAGTGTGGTATATGTTCGTTTGACATTTTTGTATATCTCATAATCTCAGTATTGTATTCTAATTTCTATGTCTAATTACTGGTGCCCCAGCAGTATTCAGTATTTTAAATGTTTATATAGTGTTAATTTTAGATTTGTTTTTAATTAATTTAATTGTTCTAATTTTAGCTGGAGAACGAAGAACATCTGAAACCAAAGTGAACAGCAGGTTAGTAATCTAAAAACATATTTTGAATGTATTTGATTCAGTACATAAATATGGAATAATTGTAAAAACCACGTGACATTCGTCATCATCATCACCAGCATAATCATCACCATCGCCATCATCGTCATCATAATCAGTCTAACATCCGTTTTACATCCTAGAATTTGTAGAACAGCTTTTAATAATTGAATTTAAATTTATCTATCTCTGACCAGACCATTATTTATCCCTCTTTTTCTCGAATCTAGCCTTATTCTTTTCCTCCTTTGTTTTCTTTTCCCTTCCTCCATCAACTATCTTTGTCCTTGCTACTTCAACTATCTATTAGCATTCTCATCCATTCTCTCAATGTGACCACACTAACAAAGTCTCCTGTTCTGCACACGTCTCTCTATATTGATCGAATTTAATCTTCATCTGGAGTCACAGATTTAACCCTGTTTTCAAAACTCACATTAAACATCCACGATGTTATTATCATATCAATTCTCTCTATGCAACGCATATCCTCAACCCTTACTGATTAGTTTTCACTTCCATACATCATCATACTGTGTACAAATGCAAGTAGACTTTCCCCTTGGTTGAAAATGGTAACATTGTGCTGGTTATCCCGGGCCCTCAAAATCAACAGAGATTAGACCACTCCTGTGATGACCTGGTCTCTGTTGACTTTGCAGTGGGTGTTTAGTTCTATGCAGTTCTAGGAGGTTCACCCTTTCAGATTTTGTCTTCTCTCTTTGAGAAGGGCTTAATTTATTGCTAATCACCTGAGACGCACTCACCGGGGAATGCTGACGGGGCTGCCGAAGCACTTACAAGTGAGAGTGCCTCTTCTTGGGGGCGCTGACTTCTCAATCCCACTTTCAGACCCTGGTGTCTTAAGTTCTTGCAGTGGAAGAGAACTAAATAATCCCTCTAAACCTACTCCATCCAATGCTGACTCTTTTAACTACACCAACTTCTCTCTGTGTTTCCAGCATTTGGAATCTCATAAATCGTTGCTGTCTGCCTCCTTCCACCTCTCTACCCATCTATTTTACAGCTTGGTAAGAGCTGAAAAACTTAAGAAATATATTGATATAAGGTGACCCCTAAAAAACGTCACAACTATTTAATCAAATTCAACAACCTGTTTTGCAATCGAATCATGTTTGGTACAGTCTATTTTATTGTAATTGAATTCATTCATTTCAAATAGATAGATGATTTAATTGTTGCTATTGGTTTCCTAGGTATCTTTCTAGTTATGTTCCGAAATATGTTTGCATCCTTCTTATTTATTTCTTATTTATTTGTTCTTCTTATTATTAAACATTTCTGTTACTATTCTCTTTTACGTCTGCTTTTACTTTTAAGGGTACTTTTAAAGTCTGTGTTCTTACATATATGTTCTTACTTATGTGGGTGTGTGTGTTCTATCCTTACACCGTTTCTTGCCTTGAAGGGTCTCGACGTGTATGTGCAAATAACGTCATGCATACACACCTGCTTGCCTTGTCCAGCGGATATCTTCTGGTCGTTGGTCTCTATCTCATGGGGAGTGGTCACTGCTGCAAACAGACGCATTGATAACACAAGATGGATTTGAAACTTCAATTCTTTTATTAAGGCAAGCCTATCATGGACCCTGCTTGCCACAGAGAGGCTTTAATCTCCTGTCTGTTCCATCTGCAGGCCAAAACCAATTCTCCCCATGTGGTCGCCAACCGGAAACCTACGACCACATATCCCTAATTTCCAGTGCATCTAAACTAGGTCATTAAAGGTGGCTTAGTTTGATGGATGTCAGATCTAACCTTCTCTGACCCTGCTAAATCGACGATGGGAAACCCAAAATGCTTATATAACTTCTATTTCTACAAACTACCTATATAGCATTTAAGCTGGGATTCCCAATACTACAGTTAGAATTTTCTTTTAAAATACATCCGGTATGTTCAAGAGGGAACACATGAAAGTTATTAACATCCTAAGTGAAAGTGTTTTTATGGGATGAACTGGATTCGAACTTGACACACCCAGATTGTCATCCTATTCAATAATATGCAGGGACACTTTGGTGAATATCTCATAAGTATGCAGTGTGAAACTAAATGGACTGTGGGGATATCTCAACGATTTTGTCCATTAAAATAAACCCTGAATTATTCCTGAAATGAAGAGCGCCATCACAGTCATATCCAGGTGTGCTTGTAATGAAAAGAAACACATTTGGAGTGTGTCATTAAACGGCAGTAAAACAAAAGATTGTTGGACCTTCATAAGAGAAGCTTGGTGGACAAGTCAGACATGGACTAAAGTTTATTAGTACCAAATTAGGTTGGACTGTCAAAAAGGATTGTGTATATTACTAATGAGTGTGTGAATGGGTTACAGTTAATTTGGATCACTCTAAGGCACACTTGTACAGGGTGTTTGACTTTAACTTACTCCTCTCTATCCGACCCTCAAGTCCATTCTCTATTTTCAAGTTTTGGTTGTGATGTAAAACTACAACCAGTGGTGGAAATTGTAACATAACAGGCTGAACGAGAGGTTATACAACAGCTTTTCTACATCAGATATGAGTTGTACATTGGCTATAACAGTGCAAAGTGACTTTCTCTATTGCGACCGACTTATAAATATGGCCCCATATGTCACATTCTTAGCACTGATTTCTTTTATTGTCTATTTTATTTGAAAAATTATTAAATCTGTGTAAAAGTACATATATAGTTTTCTTTTCCAGAAAATGAATAATAAAATAATAAAATATTTTAGGCAAACAAAAAAATATTAATAAAAAATTATACAGTAATACAAAAACATAAGTAAAAGGAACTTAACATTTTCGCTTTTAAATTAATTTTGTTTGAATCATTACCTTTTTTTTTTTTTTTTGCACAGTATTTTTTACTTCCTCTGATGATTTTTTTTGTTTGTTGTTGTAAACTATATATACAACAATTTTTATTACAAATTTAAGTGTTTCTTTTTAAATGTGTTTTTCATATGAACAAGTATGTTTTGGTGAATATATTCCCCAAACTTGTTATGCAGACAATCTTGTTGTGGATTCATGATTTTTTGCTATAATTTGAATCTGCATATTCAAGAATAGCAAAACAAGCACAAACAAAGTCTGCTATTTTCCTAGCTGGAACAATTAAGACATCCTTGAGAAAGTAAATAAAAGTAGCCTCGTCACTATCATTACCTACCATGATCAGGGAACACATTTCACATTGAAAATGTTTAATTACTTTTTTGTGATATATCTAGATATTGTAAATTTTTTTTTTTTTTTACATAGGCGTCACCACTTATCAAGGCCGATAGGCCACTAAAGGATAAGGGTTAAAGAGTGTAGAGCAGTCAAAAGGACAATATAGTAATCGATAGTAATCGATAGTTCTATAAATGCTGCTTCTTTGTTTTCTGGTGACAAATAGAACTTATTTAATTCTGATTCATGCAGGGCCAAAATGTTTAAAATGTTGTCATTCTTTGGTACTGGTTTGAGGTTTTCTTCCCAAAAGTTGATGTCTTTTTTGTTTTAAAAGAAACCAGAAGACGGAATGCGTTGTTGTGATAAGTGATTTTCTCTATTAATTCGCACTTTTTATTTTAAGATTCAAATATTAATAACTACATTTTATTTCAGTATTTAATTTATGTATTTCTGTTGTATTAAATGCTAGCTTTAATTTTTTTTTTTTTTTTTTTTTTTTTCTCGTCCATAAATGTTTATCTACCAAGTTGATCTTAAATATTGTATAATCAATCCATTATATTATCATTTTCAGTCCCCCACCCCTAATTTCTGGCTCCCATCTTATCTCGCAATTACTTATAATCGTCACCAACTAACTTCGGAAGAACCCCCCCCCCATCCGATTTTGTTTTATATCATAAGTTGCTTAAAACGTGATTAGTTAAAGTTCAGAATAAAATCACGCTTTCTCTTAACGGTTAATTTAAAAAAAAAAATCTTCTGAACGCTATTAAAAGTTAAATTCTTCACTAGTTTGGAGACGGAATGCGTTGTTGTGATAAGTGATTTTCTCTATTAATTCGCACTTTTTATTTTAAGATTCAAATATTAATAACTACATTTTATTTCAGTATTTAATTTATGTATTTCTGTTGTATTAAATGCTAGCTTTAATTTTTTTTTTTTTTTTTTTTTTTTTCTCGTCCATAAATGTTTATCTACCAAGTTGATCTTAAATATTGTATAATCAATCCATTATATTATCATTTTCAGTCCCCCACCCCTAATTTCTGGCTCCCATCTTATCTCGCAATTACTTATAATCGTCACCAACTAACTTCGGAAGAACCCCCCCCCCCCATCCGATTTTGTTTTATATCATAAGTTGCTTAAAACGTGATTAGTTAAAGTTCAGAATAAAATCACGCTTTCTCTTAACGGTTAATTTAAAAAAAAAAATCTTCTGAACGCTATTAAAAGTTAAATTCTTCACTAGTTTGGAGACGGAATGCGTTGTTGTGATAAGTGATTTTCTCTATTAATTCGCACTTTTTATTTTAAGATTCAAATATTAATAACTACATTTTATTTCAGTATTTAATTTATGTATTTCTGTTGTATTAAATGCTAGCTTTAATTTTTTTTTTTTTTTTTTTTTTTTTTTCTCGTCCATAAATGTTTATTTATCTACCGAGTTGATTGCAAAAATAGATTACCTAATTGTACTCATTTTTAGTTCGTGGGAGGGGAATCTATCACCATACTTTCCCTTAAACAGGTCCGTTGGACTTTTATTAAGTACAATACTTAATAGTTATTTTTTTTTTTTTTTTTTTTTTTTTTTTAATGGAGAGTAGAAAACGCATTGTGGATGCGTTATCGGCAGCTCCTGTTACTCTCGCTTCTTCTTATTTGTCCCTCAGTCCTCATTTTTAAATGAGTGATTTTTCTGACAAAGGGAGAAGAAAAAGCTGTTTTCTAGGTTGGCAGTATTTTTGCGCGAACAGTTGGCAGAGTTGGTGGAAATTTTCTGTTTCTATGTCTATCCTTGTAGCCATGTCACTAGTAAGGGTGCTGGAGGTAAACGTTTTGTCTGGGCTGACGTTATCCGCCTGATAGTCAGGGACCCGAACCTTGGATTAACCACTAAGGAGGCTGTCCTATCAGCAGGTGCAAAGTACTGGGGCTGCTGTATTGCCATTTGGTGAATGGAATCTGGACCATGCAGTAGCTTCTGGTGGGGCCTCTCGATGCCATACTAGTGGGTAATTGTTACGGCTTTACCTTATCATGTGGTACAAAAAAAAAAAAAAAAAAAAAAAAAAATTCTTCGTTTCTTTTTCTCTCTTAGTTTCCACTCTCTGTCCTGCTCTAAGTAAATCTGTCGACCTAGTCCACAAATTCCAAAATTTCATCATGACAAGTTTCAAGAAAAAATACACGATTAAACCCGGTTCTCCAACTTCCAACGTAGACCCCTACTACCATGTCTCCTTCTCCAACATCAGGGGTCTACGTTCTAACCTTCCAGAGGTTGAAACCCAATTACAGGAGACTAAACCAGACCTTTTATTTTTAAGTGAAACTGGCATTGGACAGGCTATTTCCCTTGATGAGTTTGCAATTACAGGATACTCTAACTTAACTTCTAAATCTGACCCCCAAGATCGCCATGGGCATGGAATATGTGCCTATATTAAAGATAGCTTTCCATGTGGGAGGGACATCTCCAGGGAAGATCCTAACTTACCTTATATGTGCTTCCGGGTTGCTTTAGCTCACACTACTGCATTTATATTTACTCTCTATCGCCCCCACAACAGCGGAGTTACTATCTTTCAAAGCATATCTGAGAAAATTGACCAAGTCCTTTCTACTTATCCTTCAGCTAACATTCACGTATGTGGAGACTTCAATGTTCACAACGTCGAATGGTTGACCCACTCAAACAAGACCGATGATGAGGGGAGGTTCTGTCATGATTTCTCCATTGCCTATGACCTCACTCAGATTGTTCAGGAACCTACCCGTGTGCCCGATAATGACGGCCAGTATGCGAGCCTACTAGACCTTTTTCTCACAACTTGCCCTGAACTATGTTCAGTTTCTGTTCTGTCGCCTCTTGGATCTTCCGACCACTCTGTTGTATCAATTAAGATAAAAATGAAATGTAATAAGTCCCCAGACGTACCTCTTCATCGTACAGTATATCGATACACTAAGGCTGACTGGGATAGCTTCCGTACATTTATATCTGATCTACCTCTGCATTCCATGTTTAAAAAGGATGTGTCCTCTATAGTATTAGACCTAACTGAATGGTTAATTGTAGGTATTGACCATTTCATACCCTCTAAAAAGTTTCAGCAAAAACCTAACAGCCAGCCATGGTTCTCTCCAGAATGTGCTGCTGCCATTGCGCACAGAAATCACTTTTTCCACTGCTTCAAACGTAATAGATGTATGGAAACTAAAGCCGTTTTCAGGACTGCCAGCAACCATTGTAAGAAAGTAATAAGGAACGCAAGAAAGTTGTATGCTCAATCTGTTAAGTCCAAAGTAGCTGAGCAGCGGCTTGGTTCCCACCAGTTTTGGCAAATAGCAAACAGAATCCTGAACAGAAGCGTGTGCTCCATCCCAACTATTATCAATGGATCTGAGGTAATCTCGTCAGCATCAGACAAAGCCAAACTCTTTGTCAAGAACTTTGCAGCTAATTCAACCCTTTGCGACCAAGACCGCCAACCCCCAATATTTCCTCTTGTATCAGAAAACACGCTATGTGATATACGTATATCTGTACGTGATGTTGCCAAACTAATCAAAAACCTTGATTCCAGTAAAGCAACTGGCCCTGATGGTATTCCAATCATAGTACTCAAAAAACTTCAACCTGAACTAGCGCCCATACTTACAAAACTGTTTAAACGTTGTCTTAAGGAGAATAGTTTCCCATCTCCCTGGAAAATCTCATCAGTATGCCCTGTATTTAAGAATTCAGGTGATCGCTCATCCCCCTCTCAGTACAGGCCAATAAGTCTCCTGTGCGTCATGAGTAAGTTGCTAGAATCTGTATTAAATACAGAAGTAATCAAACATCTCAACAAAAATAACCTTCTTAGTGACACTCAATATGGTTTCCGTTCTGCTAGATCTACAGCAGATGTCCTTACAGTTATATCGCATAGGATTAGCAAATCTCTCGACGGTGGCAATCTTTCTAGGGCAATTGCTCTTGACATATCTAAAGCCTTTGATAGGGTATGGCATAAAGGTTTACTTCATAAGATCGCTAGCTATGGTATAGCTGGAAAAGTCTTCTCAATTATTAAATCATTTCTTTCTGATAGATTCATAAGAGTAGTAGTTGAGGGGCAAAAATCAGAAGCTCACAATATTAATGCCGGTGTCCCTCAGGGATCCATCCTGGGCCCAACTCTTTTCCTGATCTACATTAATGATCTTCCAAATCATATCCTTACATCATTTGTAGACATTTATGCTGACGACACTACCATTTATGGTACCACATCTAAGACAGTAAACGAGCAAGTTCTCTCCAATTCTCTCTCCTCTGATCTTGAGCACGTAGTACAATGGGGAAAGGAGTGGCTGGTTACTTTTAATGCATCTAAAACCAAGCTTCTCTCTTTACATCATCAACATTCTAATCCACATTTGTCATCAATTGAAATGAATGGCTCTCGTCTTCAGGAGGCCTCAAGTTTTGACAAGCTTCTGGGCTTGACCATTACTCCTGATCTTAAATGGAACACGTATATCAAATCTGTTGCCAAGGCCGCTGGAAAAATGGTGGGATCTTTCTATCGATCCAGTAGATATCTCACTGCTGATGCTATTCTCTATCTATATAAGAGCCAGGTACGTCCAAGGATGGAATACTGTTGCCACATCTGGGCAGGAGCTGCTAGAAAGAACTTGTCCTGCCTTGATAGAGTTCAAAATAGACTTCGTAGCCTCGTAGGAGATGTCCTTTTCTCCTCCTTGCAACCTCTATCTCACAGAAGAGATGTTGCGAGTTTGTCTCTGATGTATCGTTATTTTCATGGAAAGTGTTCAACTGAGCTTCAATCTATGGTCCCCCCTCGCCAAACTTTCACAAGAAACACTCGTCTAGCTGTAAACACTATCAATAATTTCCCCCACTCTTTATCTGTGCCTAAACCTAAACGTAGATTCCATGAACAAAGCTTCTTTCTTAGAACTGCACGCCTGTGGAATTGTCTTCCGTTTTTCTGCTTTCCGGCTGACTACAATATGGTTTTGTTCAAGTCTAAAGTAAATAAGTTCTTGATGAGCCGTTCCATATAAGTTATTAAATTTACCAAATTTTCATTACTAATGATTACTATATTGACCAACTTCTACTGTACACTCTTTAACCCTTATCCTTGAGTGGCCTCTGGGCCTTGATAATGTGGTGATGCCTTTGTAAAAAAAAAAAAAAAAAAAAAACCAACAGGCCAATTCTCTCAGTACTCAATATATTTTGAAGATTCACTAAAATTCTACTCGTCTGTTGATGTTGAGAAAATCTATTTTCAAGTGGATCACTTTAAATGTGAAAATAAACTCATACCTTTTATTTAAAAGCCCCTGCATAAGCATAATCTGCCCCTCTTAAAGTTGTAACAAAATCTTTGGATGTTTGCTTTGTCAGACAAAGATCTGAAATTTGTGTCCAATCAGATAATCTTTTGTAGAAATCAATTTTTCCATCATTTAAAATGATTGCATTCTTCAAAAAATTAGGTGTGAGCATTTTTCTAGGATTTGCTATTTTCCACTAGCATGATATAAATTTAAGTAAATTTGATATGTCAGCTTGATAAGAAAATAGCTCTCACCAGCTTCAATAGTAGTCTTATGAAAAATGGCAACAGCTAAATTAACATTTTATTGATTTTCATTTGGATGCAACACTTTGAATGTTAGTTTTTGGAGCCTTGTGTTATTTATCAATTAGGGCAGTATCTTTGTTGTATAGTTTGTGTAAATCAGACCAAACTATATATTCCTCCGGAGCCAAAACAGGAGTATTTGAGATCTCAAATATAAAAACAGGAAATACCGTAAACTGGATTGACACTGGCCACCATGGGTGACTTGGATCCTTTAAAATAAATATAAATAAAAATAATAATGAGTAAGTTATATATGATCTCTGAATTTTAAATATAATTTCCAGGTCCTATACGATTTCATAATTTTACAGACGCGTAGTGACGCAGTAGCAAATATTTGCTGCAGAGTTATTTACACATTTACTTTTTTTATTTTTTTTTATTTTAATGGCTCAAAGTCACCCTGAGTGGTTAGAGTCACCCCATCTTATGGTACAAACTTCTTTTTGTTCAATAAACTTTAAATATTTTTAACACATGAACAGAATCAAAAAACAGATTATTTTTTGGAAGCATTAGGAACAGTTTTATAATGTGTTTTGTCCCACTTAAATTTATCAAGTGAAATCAGTAAAAATATTAAAGGCATTCGCATTGAATTCAAGTAAAATAAGTAAAAATAATAAAGGCATTCACATTGAATTCAAGTGAACTCAGTAAAAATAATAAAGGCATTCACATTGAATTCAAGTGAACTCAGTAAAAATAATAAAGGCATTCACATTGAATTCAAGTGAAATCAGTAAAAATAATAAAGGCATTCACATTGAATTAAAGTGAAATAAGTAAATATATTAAAGGCATTCACATTGGTCGAATTATCTTTTTGTTTTTAGATCATTCATCATGAATACTATTATTCCTTTATAAAGCTTATCAGTCCGCACGATAAATTGTGTTCCTTTTTGAAGGTGCATTTCATCAATTAATAAACACAGTTTTTAGAAAGATTATCTTTATCCAAGAGTGATTTTACTGCTGTAATTGATTCCACAATAACTCCTTGAATTTTTTCGGATAAACAAATATATGGTTATGAAAATTTCACCAGAAGTAATTTATAAGTTTGCTTTCATGTATAGCGCAGTAGTGTAGGCATAGCGTATTAGGTCTGAAAAAAATGGAGGACAGCATTTTGGTTTATAATGTTATCTTTGTTGTAATTCATTTAAAATCAAGTATGGCTAATTTTTTTTTTTTTTATGTGGGGTGGAAAATTTTCTAGCATGCTAAATTTGTAAGTTCAGCATTATTTTCATATATATAAAACGTTGTGGTAATATAAGGTTTCCAATGCATTGGAGATGGACACGGATATTTTGGTCACTATGAATACATTGTTTTATAGATGGAATATGTATTTCAAGGTAAAAAATCTATAATATACATCTCATCTGTCTGTTTAAATGTATGTATGTATGTATGTTTGTATGTCTGGCTAAAACTTTTGACAGAAGCGACAAATTTTCACAGGATCAGTATCATTTTAAAGCTCGGCCCTTTCGACAACAATTATCGAAACGTTGGCCCAAAATATTAATTCCTTCATTCTCAACTAGGTACTTTTCTACAGGAAGGGGTCGTTTTTTTTCGCCGATATTTTCAAAAGTCATTGCTTCTTTTCAATTGTCTAGCCTTAAGTTAAACCTACGTCACTTCCAGTTTGACGATGGGTGCAACAGCTAACGTGTTACAATTTTTTTTTTCATTTTCTTTTCCTCCTCTGCGGTACGGGTGCGAGCCTGCCTGCCTATTACCACTTTTTTTTTTGCGCTCGTAATTTTCCTTTTTTTTTTTTATTTTGCTCAACCAACACCCTTTCACACACCTCCACTTTCTTTTCCGCCTTCGCGTCACGGGTTCGAACCTGCCTACCTACTACAATTTTTTTGTTGTTGTTCAACACACACCTATAAACACCCGTGCAACACATCACACCCAGGCTAGTTATTCTATAAATTAGAATATAATGCTCATGTTTTTTAAATTCAAAACCAGATTCAAAAAACATTTCGCAGTCAATTGGGTAAAATCTGTTATAGTGTCAGCTGAAAGAAAATCTTGTAATTCATTTTTTCAATTCATTGTTGCTTTGAGGGTTTCCTAAAATCTGTTTGATTTGGAAAACGAGATGATTTTATTATTTGTTTTGAATGTATTGTTGCTATTGGTTGTAAATTCCAATTTAATTTTTTTTTTTTTACTTTCAAAATATATTTATCTTCAAAAATTTTTTATGCAAAGCACTGAATTTTCTGTAGGGGACCAATTATTTCGATTCACAAATTTTATCTATTTTTCAATAAGATTGGATTTTCCTGAAAGAAAAGAAAATGTAGAGACTTTTTCACTCTCTGTATCATATCCACTAGAACAGCCAAATACCACACATTTGTTAACCATTTTTTGTTTTACAAAAAAAATTACAAAAAAACTGTAATATTCAATAAACACAATAACAAATATATATGTGGAGTTTCAAAAACGAAAACATGCAATTAAAAATGATTCAAAGGAGATCACTTTTGATTGCTGATTTTTTATTTTGTTAATTTTTAAAACAAAACTAAACATGCACTTTAGTTTTGAAAATATGTTTAGAAATTAAAATATGTTCTCATAAATTTTCTTGAAATTTATAAATTATCAATTTACATTCAAAAAACATGTTTCTTAAAGTTACATCTGTTTTTATTTTTTTTTAATTACCAACAGTTAATCTGTTGATTGTTTTTAGTTTCAATTTCACTCATTTATTTATGAGTGAGTCTTGTCTCCGTGGGACTCTATTATTTATGGTGATTTATATGTGGCATTGCTTGAGGTAATTTTTGAGTTGTTTCAAGTCTTTCTTGATCTCCCTTTTCGTTGCTTACCATTAGGTGTGTGTACATTTGTTCATCCAACCAGAACGTCTATACTATTATATGCAGTTGCAACGCTGACTCCAGTCTGGGCACCTTCAACTTCAATATCAGGGAGTCAGAACTAACTCTGTCATCAAATTGCATACCACAAATCCACAATCCATGCATCTTTAGAAAAAGTGAACTAGTGACAGTCCAGCATTTTCAAGTGTAACATCACACTACAGACATAGCAGTTGAATTGCTGGGTTCTGCTATAACAAGTCGTATACAAGACAGACACAAGATGATGCATGTTTTAATATATTGGTTTATTTCTCTCTCAGGGATCTTGTCTTCTGCAGCATGGAGTGAAATCGGCGATCTCAGACTTGTGGCGTTTCTCTGCATCCATTTAGAGACCGTCGCTCCCTTATGGGGAGATCTGTTTAACTCATCTTTCTTCCTTAGTGTCTCAAAACCAACTCACTAAACTTAACTCAGCTTATTCAAACTGGAACCCCTGACACGTCACTTCCAGTCCCCATTTGCATACTTTCCGGTGCAACTTGATCGATCACCCCAGTTTAATAATACTTGTTACAAAATTACCCTTTGATCTTTTCTGCACCTACATGCTCGCTCAACTTTTGTTTCCAATGATTCAATCTGTTATTTGCTCTGCCAGATAGACAATTAGATAGATAGATAGATGGATAGATAGTTAGATAAACAGACACTTATTTCTACCTGGCGTTGCCCAGCGTTTACCTAACACTTGAATAAGATCAGGATGTTATATTATCTGAAATATTGTGAGAATAACATTCAAGATGAGAACAGTCTGAATAATCTGAATGACATGCATAGCAAAATCAGTTCACAACTTCCAGCTTCTGCAGACTATCTTCAGAGAGCTCGATATAGAGTCTGTCTTTAATTGAATTATCAGTATCAGTATAATATCCATGGTGATAGTTTTCAATAGCGATTAAATCTTCCTTACAGAAAACTGCAACTCTTGTAAACTAAAAAGATAACCGTTAAAATAACTCTGAACTTTCCCGGTCACTTAATAGTTTCCAATAGTGAATGCTATGAATACAATTAGCTTCCCATATGCTTCAATTTCACATATTTGATTTTGAGGAACTTTTTTAAGTTATAGTTTTTTAGACGGGTAACAATATGGTTCTGCAGAGCTCTTGAAACAAAATCTGCTTTTCAACATTTTCACTTCTTTCAGCAATACTTCTTGCCGATCAGCTGGGGCTCTACCCCGGATCTCAAGCAATTCCAGACCTTGCAGTTCACCACTACCTCCACCTTCTGCTTCAAATTCAAAGTCAGTTGCCTCCAAACAGAAACCGCCAACACCTGCTCACAGAAAAACCAATTCTGTAAGTTTGAATCACTTGTGTTCGGATGCTTGTGAAATGCTTGTTATAATTAGCAATAATATACATACTTTGGTCTTTCAGTGGAAGGATAGTATTATATCGACAGAACAAATGCTAAACTATCCATCCCCTAAATTGAGCATTGAAAGATAGCACATACGCAACATCTCTTCTGTGAGAAGATGCTTATTAAATCAAAACAGAAAAGGGCACTCTCAATCTTAGGGTGTATTTGACTTTGTACAGGTGGAGGATTACGTTGAGAGAAAGATACTTTCTGGAGCATTAGAACGATTCCACCACATTTTCAAGTGATTTTTGGCAACGGATCTGGTGTAGCTCTTCCATTTTTAGTCAGAGGTAAAGGTCATTTTTAGTCAGAGGTAAAGGTCAGTCCCAGAAGTTTTCGTCCAGTAAAAATAGCTGCTAATCAGTTTAAATTGAAAAGAATTGCTACTTGGAAGTCACAAGTCAACTAAATGTTTATCTTCTATGCATGCATATATATACATTTATACCTTTAACAACATTACTTTTTAAAGTTTTTATATGCCTATGGACTTAGCTGAGATAGTAATGACTAATGCTGGAGAGCTATGTGTTTTGGTTTCTCTTCTAGCCGATGGCACTGAAATCATATTTTTATTTTTTATTTAATTTTTTTAAAACACTATTACTTATAAATTGGGTACAATGTAATAATCAATAGAGAATTGGCTCTAGAATGATGATTAGGAAATTTATATAAATGAAAAAATCATATTCAAGCGCATTTTACGACCAGGCAATGCAGGGTGGCCTGTCCGTTGAAAATATAAAAGGTGTAAAAAGGAAAGATATCTTTTAACAGTTGGTGAATAGAGTTATTTCCCTTTGACTAAGACGACTTATAGCATATTTCAATAATTGCCATTTTTGTTTCCGATATCATTCCAAAGATATTAATGGATTAATCAAGTATACACACACAGACACACAGACAGACAGACAAAAAAACACAAACACGTGTGTGTGTGTGTGTGTGTGTGTGTGTATATTTATATGTGTGTGTGTGTATGTGCATGTGCATATATGCATGTGTGTATATCTATATATATGTATATATATGCTCATGTGTTTATATATATCTGTGTGTATATATACATATACACTAGCATTTCAGCCCGGTGTTGCCCGGGTGTTTGGAGGTGTATGCTGAGCAAAAAAAAAAAGAGTAAATTTTTTTTTTAATTTGACCTCTATTATGACCCCTTAAAATTGATAGTTTTGGGCTCAAATCACTATTAAGTTAGATCCAGGTTCAAGGAACCTATATCTAAAATTTCAAGTGTCTAGACCCAAAATTGTCGGAGGAGTTTGGTAGAGTTCTTAAAGATCAAATCGTTGAAATTTGACCCCTTAACAGCCAAATTTCTGGCTGACACCCGTCACATCGATTTTCCCAAGTCTCAGTACCCAGTATTTCAAATTTCGAGTCTATAGACTAAAAATTGACAGAGTTATTGTGTAGGGAAATGTACACAGACAGACAGACACACAGACACACAGACAGACAGACAGACACGTTCCCTTTTATAGATATATATATATATATATATGTATATATATATATATATATACATATATATTTGAGTATACATTTGCGTGCATATCTATATATCTGTATATCTTCAGAGTCAGGTGTGCTTGAAGGTAAGTCGCTGGCAGGACTGTAAAATAATCTTCGGGACAAGGACTTCCAGTGACTGAGGGAGTGGCACCCATCTGGCGACGCAATCATATGTATATATAATCATAACACACATATTTACATATAAACACGTATATATATATATATATATATATATATATATATATATGTATATGTATATATATCTGTTTGTGAGGATGTATATATATATATATATATATATATATATATATATATATTTATATTTATATGTATACACATACATATATATATATCTATGTATGTATATATTTATGCAGATATATATATATGTCTATGTATGTACGTATATATATATATATATATATATATGTATATATATTTATGCATATAAAAAATATATATTATTATTATTTATTTATGCATATATATATGTATATTTATATATATTTACGTATATATATTTATGCATGCATATATATATATATACTTATATATAGGTATATATATTTATTCATATATATATCATTCAACCACGGTAGTGGTTGAATATATGCTTAAGTCCGAAATTGAATCGAGACACATTCAACCCGCCACCACTAATTCCGTTCGCAACTAAACTTCAAACAGGATATACAGTTGGATAGAACACCTCATTAGCTATATTTTGAAAAAAAAATTTCGAAAATTGGTTCAGTAGAAAAAAAGTTACAACAAAATATGTGGGTTCACAAACAGGAGAGTAAGTACATAAGTGACTAACGCTTTTTTTTTTATTTTGCATAACTTTTTTTGTATATAAATATTTTTTACTGCGATTTTGCCAATATTACATGTTAGCGTAATGGTTAGAGTACCGGGGGTTGGTGGAAAGATTTTAAGTTCAATCCCGTGTATCGTTTTTTTTTATAATTAAAAAACCGAACTTTTTTTTTAATAACTAATTTTTTTTTTAACTCTCCTTATGATTTTATAGCACAAAATGGTGAATTTATCGATTAAAAATATTAGTGAATTCTATGATATACATATTCTTTGAATGAACTCAAATTTTTCGTTATCACATTTGATGAAAAATGTAGTCCCATTTTGGCAATGCGTCTGACCAATGATGCTTTTGAACCCGCGACCAGCACTGCGATGTCATCAGCAGAAGCCTGGGCATAAATATTCCTATTTTTAAACTCCTTTAAAAGAGGATTCAGCATACAGTTCCATAGTAAAGGTGATAAAATCCCACTTTGGGGGTTTCATTTAACTACTTCCCTTTTAACAGTTGCCCTCAGTAGTTCTACTTGAACTGTTCTGTGCCTTACCATATACTCAATCCATCGGATGAGTACTGGTGGCACATTGAGTTCTCGTAGCGACTTGAACATACTACTGAAGGGTATGTTGTCAAAAGCTCCAACGATATCTAAAAAGACACCGAGTGCCATCTTCTTTTTTGTTAGTTTATGCTCTATACAGATCACAAATTCATGAACTGCAGTCTCGGTAGAGACCCTGGCTCGGAACTACTGTAATTGCATGATAAATATTGCATAAATGTGTGTTTGAGAGCTAATTTTTTTTGACAATCATTAATAAATATTATAAATTTATATATTAATACAATAGCAATGTCTGGAAAAATCATGGATTATATGGAAAAATGCGCGCATGAAAAGTAATGTTCTTAAGATTTTATTAAACCTGGAAAAGTAAAGGACAAGAAATTCAACCTGGAAAAGTAAAGAACAAGATATTCTAGTAAAGTAAAAAATAAGAATTTTTTAGACTTAAAATATTGCAGCTAAAAATAAAATTTGAATATTGATAAATATTTTATTTATTATTTGCATATGTTGTTGTTTATTGTTGAGTTAGAAAGAATTAAATGATCCTAATTATGTTATAATAAAATTATTAATTCCATATACTAACTAACTAATGAATTAATTTTATTCAAACAATTTTCACTACATAAATATATGCGAATAATAGGGGGGAAATAAGTTCAATCCAGCGACTGACACCCTTTCTAACTCAACAATAAACAACAACATATGCAAATAATAAATAAAATATTTATCAATATTCAAATTTTATTTTTAGCTGCAATATTTTGAGTCTAAAAAATTCTTATTTTTTACTTTACTAGAATATCTTGTTCTTTACTTTTCCAGGTTGAATTTCTTGTCCTTTACTTTTCCAGGTTTAATAAAATCTTAAGAATATTACTTTTCATGCGCGCATTTTTCCATATAATATATATGTATGTACGTATATATATTTATGCATGCATATATATAAATACATACCCGTATATATATATTATGCATATATATATACACATATATATTATTGCATATATATATATGTATGTATGTACGTATATATATTATTGCATATATATATATGTATGTATGTACGTATATATATTATTGCATATATATATATGTATGTATGTACGTATATATATTATTGCATATATATATATGTATGTATGTACATATATATATTTATGCATATATATATATATATATGTATGCATGTACGTATATATATTTATGCATATATATATATATATGTATGTACGTATATATATTTATGCATATATATATATATGTATGTACGTATATATATTTATGCATATATATATGTATGTACGTATATGTATTTATGCATATATATATATGTACGTATATATATATATATGCATATATATATATGTACGTATATATATATATATGTGCATATATATATATGTACGTATATATATATATATATGCATATATATATATTTATGTACCTATATATATTTATGTATATATGTGTATGTACCTATATATATTTATGTATATATATATATATATATATTTATGTATATATATATATATATATTTATGTATATATATATATATTTATGTATATATATATATATATTTATGTATATATATATATATATTTATGTATATATATATATATTTATGTATATATATATGTGTATGTACCTATATATATTTATGTATATATATATATATATTTATGTATATATATATATATATTTATGTATATATATATATATTTATGTATATATATATATATATTTATGTATATATATATATATATTTATGTATATATATATATATATTTATGTATATATATATATATTTATGTATATATATATATATTTATGTATATATATATATTTATGTATATATATTTATGCATATATATATATGTATGTACGTGTATATATTTATGCATATATAATATATATATTTATGTATATATATATATATGCATATATATATATATATATATATGTATGTACGTGTATATATTTATGCATATATAATATATATATTTATGTATATATATATATATGCATATATATATATATATATATATGTATGTACGTGTATATATTTATGCATATATATATATGTATGTACGTGTATATATTTATGCATATATAATATATATATGTATGTACATATATATATTTATTCATATGTATAAGTATATATATTTATACATATATATATGTGTACGTATATATATTTGTGCATATATATATGTATGTACGTATATATATTTATGCATATATATATACGTATATATATTTATGCATATATATATATATGTACGTATATATATTTATCCATATATATATGTATGTACGTATATATATTTATCCATATATGTATGTATGTATATATATTTATGCATATATGTATGTACGTATATATATTTATGCATATATATGTGTATGTATGTATATATTTATGCATATATATATATGTATGTATGTATATATATTTATGCATTTATATCTATCTATGTATATATATTTATGCATATATATATATATATGTATGTATGTATATATATTTATGCATATATATATATATGTATATTTATGCATATATGTATGTACGTATATATATTTATGCATATATATACATATGTATGTACGTATATATATTTATGCATATGATGATTGATTGCAACGTCTTTTCAGACGAGTGCCACTCCCTCAGACACTTAAAGTTCATGAGCCCGAAAAATGACATATAGTCCTGCCACGAATTCACATCCTCAAGCAGACATGACACTAAAAACGGTCATTGTTATACATACATATATATACACGCACACACACATATACATGCGTACATACACAATACACAATATGCACACATACATATACATACACACACATGCAAATATAAACAAGACGGTCATTGGTATACATACATATAAATGTATACATGCATGCATACATACATACATACATGTCTATAAGTATACGCTCATATATACCCATATACATACACAATGCATAATATACAAACACACATATACGTACCCACATTCATACATACACATATACATACATATACATCCACATATACAAATACATACACATATATACTTATACATACACTTACCTACATATACATACACATCCATATATATGCATTAATACACATACACACATACATGCACACATACAAATACATATACATACACACCTGCATACATGCACATACATGCATATACACACATACATGCATACAAACATTTATAAATGTATATATGTACACACACAAACATATACACACATAGACACATATACATACATATACACATAGATATAAATACATATAAACTCACATGTACATATATAAATATACACATACATACATATATAAATATACATACACATATACATACATAGATACATATAATGATGGCAGAATAATTGTTACATGCATCCAGCATTACAGGCGTACACACGTCACAGCTTTTTTATGGCCACAGGTTTTTTTTTCTTTTTTTTATAATAGACAAATACCTGAGGAAGTATCTATACAAAGATGGTGTTACAGAGTTTTAGCTTTGTACGACAGCTAAATCTCTCTCTCGGTTCAAAATGTTGACATCAAGCAACAAGCAAGAGCAAGATAGCCATCAACAAGTCAAACTAAAAATAAAAAGTTTGGTTGAGACAAACACTTTTGGAATAGTAACTGAGGATGATATAAACAAATTCACACATTTTTTCACAAATAAACTCAGCGATGGATAGTCAAAATGTAAACAGTCCACCGACATATATTAAAGACGCTTATTTTTTTTTTTTTTTTTAAATAAAAAGTTTGGTTGAGACAAACACTTTTGGAATAGTAACTGACGATGATATAAACAAATTCACACATTTTTTTCACAAATAAACTCAGCGACGGATAGTCAAAATGTAGACAGTCCACCGACATTTTTTTTTATTTATGTATATATATATATATATATGTATGTACGTATATATATTTATGCATATATATATGTATGTAAGTATATATATATTTATGCATATATATCTATGTATATACGTATATATATTTATGCACATATATATATGTATGTAAGTATATATATTTATGCATATATATCTATGTATGTACGTATATATATTTATGCATATATATCTATGTATGTACGTATATATATTTATGCATATATATCTATGTATGTACGTATATATATTTATGCATATATATCTATGTATGTACGTATATATATTTATGCATATATATATATATCTATGTATGTACGTATATATATTTATGCATATATATATATATATATCTATGTATGTACGTATATATGTTTATGCATATATATATCTATGTATGTACGTATATATGTTTATGCATATATATATATATCTATGTATGTACGCATTTATATTTATGCATATATATATATATCTGTATGTACGTATATATAATATTTATGCATATATATATATGTATGTACGCATTTATATTTATGCATATATATATATATATCTATATATGTACGTATATATATTTATGCATATATATATATATATGTATGTTCGTATATATATTATGCATATTATATATATATATATATATATATATATATATATATATAACTAAAAAGGAACAAACCGTATTATGTGTTCATCAATGTTTCGTCTTTATTTCGAGACTTCTTCTGGATCCATCGAAATAAAGACGAAACATTGATGAACACATAATACGGTTTGTTCCTTTTTATTTCTCTATTTGGTCGGAATACTATTTTCATTATTTTCATCATATATATATATATATATACACACACACACACACACACACACACACACACGTGAGATGCTTTCCAACTACTTCTGGAAGGCCCCATGGAAGTCCTATTGTGTGAGTGTGTCAATGACCCTTGTCACAGTTTCTTTCATTTTCTCAATTCTAACAACAGCATCTAAGATTTTCCTTGAACTTTGGGAATAACCAAAAGTCATAGGGAGTAAGACTGGACTATAGGGGGATGTGGAACTGTCTTTATGACCATCTTGGTCAAATAGTCTGTGACAAAGATGGAGTTGTGGACTGGTGCATTGTCCTGGTGGAAATGCTACTGACCCAATTTGAAGAGTGCTGGCCTCTTCCGATGGAATCTCTTCATGAACTCTTTTAAAACCTAAACAAAGTATTCCTTGTTGACTGTCTGTCCAGTGGAAACCAAGTGCATGTATATCATGTCTGTACTGTCAAAAAAAGGGGTCATCATAAGTTTCTGGGTGGATTTGCTCTTTCAGGCCTTCTTGGGTCGGGGAGAGCCAACATGCTCCTACTGAGAAATCTGTCTCTTGGTCATAGCAGTAGATCCAGCTTTGGTTGCAAATCACGAGAGCATCAAGAACTTTGGGTTCTGAATTGATCAGCTAGACCATCTCCCTGCTCTCATTGCAACGTCTTTCTTTCCAATCTTCTCTGAGCACCCTTGGGACAAACTTTGTGCAAATTTTCCTCATCATCAGTTCCTCATGAATAATTATGTGTACAGTTCCCACACTGACATCAAACTGTGCACGTAACGTCTCACAAGACACACAATGGTCCTTATCCATGAAATTCTTTATTTGGCCAATCAACTCTGATGTTCCAACTTCCTTACTCGTCTCACACCTTTCATCATTCCTCACAGACTCCTTGATTTCCTTGAATCTCTTATGCCACTAAAAAACTGATGCTTGACTCATGCAGGATGGTCAAAAAGCAGTCTGAAGCATTCCATATGTTTCTGCAGTTTTTCTAAGTTTAAAACATAATTTTATTGCATATTGCTCTTATAAAGTGTCCTCCTCACATCCAGATTTTATTTTTGAAATTCACCAGCTGTGACAATCAGGCTTTAGTAGGATGTATTCTCATTCCTGCTGCAGTTGTTCATTTGAAGCAGAAATCATAAAAATTGGTCAGTCATCTCATAAGAAGTATAGAAATAACATACTTAATTTTCAAGGGTATAGACCAATTTAAAGTGTCTGTACAAAAAAAAGATGTGGAAACTTATTGAACCAACCTTGTATCTATTTAACTGATGGAAATCTTTTCAAGCCCTGAAACAAACAAGTCCAGGTTAAAGTAAAAACCCAGTATAAACTTAGAAAATATTACAAGGCCTGCTCAACAAAATAAGTTTTCTTAAGAATTCTCGAACTGTCATCACTTTCAGCGGAACTCTAAAATGTCTGCTCAACACTCTCCTTGGTGTCTTTGCCCAGAGGAGACTGAAAGGACTCAATGATTTGTATACCAGTATTCATTAATATGCATACATCTATACATGCACTAACAAGGACAAGATATACACAGATACACAATGCCAAACTGCTTAATACTCACATATATATATTACTTATACACACATAATCACACTGAACATATTGACCTACACAATTTGAAACCTTGTGACTTCTAATCCAACTTTTTTTATTGAACACATGTTTGTATAAATGACTAAACTTAACCTTTATATTCTTATCTTTTGTATAAAAATGTTTTGTTATAAAACTTTGTTTGCTCTCAATTTTATAATTTACAAAACTTGTGTTTAACTTTTGGGTAGTAAGTGATGCCTGGCATCTCTTTTATTCTCTTAATGTTTGATTTATTCCCATTTTAATATTCATGCAGGTCTGTATATATCCTTTGCAAAAACATGACTTTATGCCCAAAATTATATAAAATGTTGGTTTATATTTTTCGCAATACTTAAAGATGATATAGTCGTCTAAGATGACCCTTTCTAGGCCGGTGACTATGCCGCAAGTTGATATGTTGGAGAAAGCTAAAGTTGATTCACGCTCTCCCTTATAAGTATAGTTTAACGCAAGATTCATGCTTTTTTTGTAAGGAGTAGAATTTATTTACCTCCGTTTCATGATTGAAGGGGCAACCTGTGTATCTATCTATCGAAAGTAGACTAAAAAAATGTTCTTCTAAAACCTAGTATATGTTACCTATTCTTTTCCTTTTGTATTGTCATCTGAAAACATTCTTGCCAGTGTTAATACTAGCGTTAATGAATGTCATGTTTTTGTATTTTTGTTGAAAAAGAAAATATATTTTTTCCAGTTAACAAATTTCATTAACTGAAACATTAACCCCCACCCAAAGTATTGAATGATAATAAAGTCTGCAGTGGCAATACGAAAGAAAATAACATCCAAAAAGAAAAAATTCAGGTAATTACAAAAAATATAACATAAATAAACATAAAAAAATACAAACAATAGCAATGCTACATATATGCATGCTGTGTTAATAAATCGAGCTGTCATCACTGAAATATACTTTTTACCATTTTGATCCATCTCTGACGATGTCTTGAACGATTACAAACGTATACCATTGGATACATATATGTATTTATTATATTTAGTTTCCATTTTTTTTTTTAATATACCAACTAATTACAACAAATCATTATGACCAAACGGGTCAGTTGTTCTCTCAATTTTTACAAAACTAATTGCTGTTTTTATTTATTTATTTTTTTGTTTTTCTCCAGTTAAATTCCATTTCTACAAACCCACATCCAACAGAAAACGAGTTCTCTCCTTTCTTGCAAGCAACGTCACTTTTCCGCAAAGGAAATCAGGGAGAAGCAGAAACTAATTCCAAAAAACAGAAATTGCCCTTTACAGGAGGACAGGTAGGCTTTAATTCTTATTAAAATCATTTACCAAATCTATCTATCTAGGCAAATCTATCAGATGGAAATTATATATTAGTTACTTTATCAGCATATGCAGTTTAACATCTGTTTTGCATGCTGGCATGTGTTGGACGGCTTTCACTGTTGCCAAGATCATTGGAAAAATGGTTAGATCACTCTATTGCTCCAGAAGGTATCTCACTGCCGATGCAATCTTCTATCTGTATAAGAGCCAGGTACACCCTAAAATGGAGTACTGTTGCCACATCTGGTCAGGAGCTGCTTGGTGCGCTCTATCCAGTCTTAATAGAATTCAAAACTGGCTTCAAAACTTAGTAGGTGATGCCCTTTTCTTTTTCCTGCAACCTCTTTCCCACAGAATAGACATTGCGAGCCTGTTTCTGCTCTATCATTATTTTTATCGCAAGTGCTCAACTAAACTCCAATCTATGGTCTCCCTTTTTCCAAACTTTCACAACAAAAAACTCGACTAACTACAACCACTATATACAATTTCCCTCGCTCTCTAACTGTGCCTAAATCTAAACGCAGATTCCATGAACAAAGCTTCTTTCTCAGAACTGTCCACCTGTGGAACACTGTTCTGCTGGTCTGCTTCCCTGTTAAATACAACATGGTAGCTTTCAAATCCAATGTAAACAAGGTCTTGCTGAATCGTCCCTATAAATAATCAAATTTTACCCAATTGACATCATTAACGATTATTGCACTACTACCTTACATTCATTAACTCGTATCTTCGAGTGGCCTATGGGCATTGATAAGTGTTGACTCTTAAGAAAAAAAAAGAAATTGACTTCCAAACTAGCATATCTCTGGCCAAAACTTTATTTATACCACTTTATTTCAAATCCATTCTTATTAGTTTTTTTTTTTTTTTTTTTTTTTACACAGTGATCACCACTTATCAAGGCCCGGAAGCCACTCAGGGATAAGGGTTTATCTCATATTTGCTTTGGCCTGACCTTGTTACCTCAACTGTTCTACATTTACATATCCAATAATTCCCATTCAATATGACTAGACCAGCAAAGTCTCCTGTTCTGCCCATATATTCGTTTACTCTTTACATTTAATTTTCCTCTGAGGTCATCAGATCTAAGCTTGTGTTTATGGTGTGCAACACATCCAATGTATCATTTCTTGTATTATTTCTCACTTATTGTAAAGATTGTCTGCTCTTTTTGACTTCCAGTTTTTGCTCTGCAGACAGGATGACAGTGACAAGCAAAATATGGTCCCTTCTAATGAATGATTATCTTGCTTTCAGATAACGTGAAAGATCTATTCCATTCCCCATGTTAGAATAGTTTTTTTATTCGCTTAACCTTGTTGAATTATGCAGTGAAATGGACAGCAGAAATCGGAAGTCAAAATGAGCAGACAATCTTGACTATAACCCACTTCTCTATGCAAAACGTATCCCCATCCCTCACTGGCCAGTTGTCTCTTCCACATATAATGACATGACGTGTATATCCAGATTGAATATTGTTGTATTATTTTGTACTTAGATCCGTTACCATGAAAATGATGCTATTTGCAATTTTGCTTAAGCATATACACAACATAATCATGGTGACATATCAGGTTTTGTTAGATGATCTAAGTTAAGCAATGTTGAGTCTGGTCAGTACCTGATGAGTGACCATTTGAGAATATTAAGCACTAAATGTCAATTCCCTCTCTGACTTAGATATCTGTGCAGCTGGAGGCTAAATGTGAATTTGATATTTCCTAGTTTAGAGTGTAGAACCATTCCTATCATAGAAAATTGATTAAACAAAACGGATAGCAAAGGAAATCACTATTGTTGAGAAAATAATATTATCCAATTGTATAACTAATGCAACTGCATCTCATCTGTCCTCAAATTGCTTTGACTAACCCAAAAAACAGCAAAATCCTATGCTTTTGCTGTAGAGGCCTCCGGTGTAAGAGAACATTTTTTTTTTTTTTTTTTTTACAAAGAGTTACCACTTATCAAGGTCTAGAGGCCACTCGAGCATAAGGGTTAATGGGTATACATTAGTCAATGGGATGATAGCATAGTAAACATAAATAATGGAAATTTTGCAAATTGGAATACTTAGGTGGATGGTTCATCAAGAACTTGTTTACGTTGGACTTGAAGACAATCAGATTGTAGTCAGCTGGAAAGCAGAAAAACGGATGAGAGTTCCACAGACGTGCAGTTCTAAGAAAGAAACTTTGTCATGGAATCTACACTTAGGTTTAGGCACAGATAAAGAGTGGGTGAAATTATTGATAGTGAATTGGCTAGACGAGTGTTTTTCATGAAAGTTTGGCGAGGGGGAGCATAGATTGAAGCTCAGACGGGCACTTGCCATTAAAATAACGATAAAGCAGAGACAGGCTTGCAATGTCTCTTCTGTGGGAAAGAGGTTGCAGGAAAGAGAAAAGCTTGAAGCTACGAAGTCTATTTTGAACTCTGTTAAGGCAGGATAAGCTGCATCTAGCAGCTCATCCTGCCCAGATGTGGCAACAGTACTCTATCATCTACTCTCAAAGTTTCTGCTAGACTTTGGAATTCCCAATCTGTATCCTGGTTCCCCAACTCTATTAACATGCTGAAACTTGAATGTAATATGAACAAACATATTGCTGCTCAGCTTCTTCCTTAAGAGTGTCTCACTAAGCATGGTTCCTCATTCATAATAGTCTCTTTTGTATCAGTGGCAATTTGCGTTGTTTGGGATGAATTTGAGTAAAATAAAATTTTTTTAATCTGTAAGCAGAAAAATGATGAACCCATATTTGATATAACTAGAAATAGTCAACCACCTTAGCAGGAATAACCTTCTTAGTGACACACAATATGGTTTCTGCTCTGCAAGATCTACCGCAGATGTGCTGATGGTTATATCCCACAGGATTAGTGAATCTCTTGACAAAGGCTTCCTTTCTAGGGCAATTGCTCTTGACATATCAAAGGCCTTCGACAAGGTATGGCATAAGGGTCTACTTCACAAGGTTTCCAGCTACGGTATAACTGGGAATGTTTTCTCAATCATTAAATCATTTCTCCTCGATAGGCTCATAAGAGTAGTGGTAGATGGACAAAAATCGGAGGCCTGCAATATAAATGCTGGAGTCCCTCAGGGGTCAATCCTGGGCCCAACTCTCTTCCTGATCTACATCAATGATCTCCCTAAACATATACTTAAATCATTCGTTGACATCTATGCTGATGACACGACCATCTACAGCAACACATCAAAGGCTGTAAATGACAAAGTTCTCTCTGATTCTCTCTCCTCTGATCTCGAGCGTGTGGTTCAGTGGGGGAAGATGTGGCTGGTTACCTTTAATGCATCCAAAACCAAACTCCTATCCTTACATCATCAACGCTCTGATCCCCATCTGGCATCAATTGTGATGGATGGCTCTTGTCTGGGTGAGGCCCTGTGTTTTGACAAGCTTCTGGGTTTGACCTTTACTCCTGATCTGAAATGGAACATGGGCATCAAGTCAGTTGCCAAGGTCGCTGGAAAGATGGTGGGATCCTTCTACCGCTCCAGAAGATATCTCACTACTGATGCAATTCTCTATCTATATAAAAGCCAAGTACGTCCAAGGATGGAATACTGTTGACATATCTGGGCAGAAGCTGCTAAAAACAGCCTATCCTGCCTTGACAGAGTACAAAATAGACTTTGTGGCTTAGTGGGGGATGCCCTTTTCTTTACCCTGCAACCTCTCTCCCACAGAAGAGATGTTGCGAGCCTATCCTTGTTTTATCGTTATTTCCATGGCAGGTGCTCGTCTGAACTCCAATCTCTGGTCCCCCCTTGCCAATCTTTCACGAAAAACACCCGTCTAGCTGAATCCACTGTGAAAAATTTCCCCCACTCTATATCTGGGCCTAAATCAAAACGCGGATTCCATGAACAAAGCTTCTTTCTTAGAGCTGCACGCCTGTGGAACTCTGTTTCGTCTGCCTGCTTCTCACCGGACTACAACTTGGATGTCTTCAAGTCCAACGTTAACAAATTCCTAATGAACCGCCCTCTTAAGTAAACACTTCATCAAATCTCCACACTAACGTAATGTACTTGCAATAACCCTTATCCCTGAGTGGCTTCCGGGCCTTGATAAGTGGTGATCACTGTGTAAAAAAAAAAAAAAAAAAAAAAAAAAAAAAAACTCTTTGCAAGAGCATTTTTTATGCCATTATTTAGTTAATTCTTTAAAAAATTGAACATCTCTTGAATGATTTTGTAACTCATCATCGTTGTAATTATTTAAAACCAAATCCTTCGTTCAGCGATTGCTTCAAATTGAATTGTGGAGTAAAAATGTTGTTTATTTGTCTATTTGTTGTGGCAGTTTGGTCAGATGATTGATATTCGTTCGATGCTGAACGATGCAACACGGATGAACTGTGAAGAAGGCACAGATGTAAATCAGGTAAGATTTTTATCATGTTATTATAGTTTAGTTTGGTTGTTTTTTTTTATGGCATATCAACACTTTTTGAGTTATTTAATGCTTAATCCAGCCATTTTAGTAAAAGTTCTTTATATCTTCAAATATTTATTCATGATGTTTGGTTTGATTGTTTTGCTTCATGGGATATCAATCCTTTCTGAGTTATTTAATGCTGAATTCGACCATTTTGGTAATAAGTTTCTACGTTTCAAGTATTTATTCATGATGTTTGGTTTGGTTGTTTTGTTTTATGGCATTTTTGAGTTATTTAATGCGAAATTCAGTTATTTTGACAATTTTGCTTTTAATCCTTCATGTCTTCAAATGGTGTTCGATTTAGTTGTTTTGTAGAAGAAAATTGCTGTTTTTGATTTTAACTTTGCAGAACATAATTGAGTTGTGCAAAGAGAAAAAAAAACACAATAACATCAATGTTTGGTGCATTATAGTTAAGAAAGTCGGAGTCAGATACATTGCAAGATGAAGTACTGCAGCAGCATCTGGAGAGGTGTCGCTCAGAGCATGCGTTCAGTCTTTGAAAAAGTAAAAATCAATTTTTCAATCCAGTAGGTGCAAACCTTTTCTACAGCCCTTTTCTCATAGAAGAGACCTTGCTAATCTTTTGTTATTTCTATGAAAGGCGCTTGACTAGGCTTCACTCTCTTCATCCTTCTTGTAAGAAATTCACAGCAAGAAATCGTCTTAGTATTATATTAGCATGGATACCTGGCATTACCCGGGTCGACATAAAGTTCCGTTTGGACACACGTGCTATACTAAGGATATTGAGCAGTTTTTCATTATTATATGTCAACTCTATCGTTTCCCCCAGAACAATTAAAAAAATAAAAAAATAGATAAAAACATGGAAATGTAATCGCCCATAAAAAGAAGTATCTGAAAATCTCCCCACCAGATATTTCCTCAAAAGGGATATGAAGAGAAAAAGCTATTCTGCGGATATTGAATACTTTTCGTTGATTGTGTGCTGGACTCCTCCCCCACTAAAAAATAAATGAATCAAAGCAACTTTTCTTTCCATCAAAATAGCAGGAAGTGCCCGTGCGACTGGAAAAAAAAAAATCAGCCACGGTTTCTGGGCTCAAATGTGAAACGCAAAAGATAGGAAGAAGGCAAAAATGTACAGAAAAACGCTTTTGCTTACATGGCCATGAGTGTGTATGATGTCATGACGTTGCATAATAAGCTTCTTAAACATAGTCTTATATGATATGTGTGCGTGACTTGTGAAAAAAATGACGTAAAAAAGCCCCCCCCCCTTGACCACCACAGAATTAATCTTTTTTTTTTCTTTCTAATTTTCACATATTATGCATCCAAAGCATTGCTATTTCAGATGGTATCAGTTTGCCTGGTCAGGTACGAATAAAAAAAGTTTTTAGCAGACATACAAACACACACACACACACACACACACACACACACACACACACACACACACACACACACACACGACTCTCCTTTATATAACAAACTAGCATGGATACCCAGTGTTACCCTGGTGGACGTGAAGTTTGGTTTGGACAGAGCTTCTAAATCCATCGTTACCCCCCCCCCCCACACACAACAATTTTAAAAATAAAAGAATGGAAAATAGAAGTACTTTAAAGCATCCCCACCAGATATTTTGGCAGAAAGGATACAAAGATAAGAAGCTATTCTTCGAATATTGAGCACTTTTTGATGACTATATACCAGTTTAAGCGAACTTCTTTAATGCTGCCTCAGTCTAGAAAGATTTCTTGTTACAGTCTGTTGTAACGAGAACAGACTGAAAATAATTCAGTTTTAAAAAATAACAAAGTAGAATTTGTTTTAACCGAAATAACCGTTATAAAAATAACGGGGTTATATATGATGTATATGTTATATTGTTTGACTATGGTCGGAGGCTACGCTGACCGAAACATTGCACAAATAACGCTCAAGATGAGAATAATCCATCCATCCAGCACGACCATAGCCGAGATTGAACTCACTACCCGAGTTTGTTGTGTAATTCAAATCTTGTCAGTACCTGAATACTTGATGCTTTGCCAGGGCTATCAAGGGTATTTTTTATTGTGACGTCATCACTAGATGGGGTGCCTACCACTGCTTAAGAGAGTCCCATCTACCCTCGAGAGAAGGATAGAGTGTGCCAGTTTCTCAACCTGGTATTTTACCTTGCATACATACATACAGCACCTCGCCTTCCCAAATGGTCACCCTTCTGGTACTGGCCAGGCTCAATGTTGCTTAACTTCGGTGATCTGGCGAGAACCGGTGTGTCAACATGATTATGCCGTATAAATACGGAACAATGAGAATAATAGTCCAATCAAAACAAGCAATATAAACGATAAGTCTTCATTTCGTAACTTCATTGAGTTTTTTTTTTTAATTTCGATTGAATGGCAATGGACATAAAAAAGAAACAACTCTTCCGATTTTTTACAAAACATGTAAATGTTTTGAATTAGCAAACAGTGGAATAATGAATCTTTCTCTATCTTACACAGAGCATGCTCAAAAACCCACTTAGAAATTCTTCAGGTTGTGTCTATTGATTTATGTTATTCGTTTCTGTGTAAACAAAAGGAACACAGCCATAATTTATGGATTTATGATGGATGTTCGATGAGATTGTTTCTTTTTCTCCTTCCCCCCCCCATAATATATATATTTTTTAAGTTTGTCTACTCTCAGTAGTAATCTATAGTTTTTTGGTCACATAATTAAACAATGCTGCCTCTCGTTGCCAACATTTATTTGCTAAAGTGTCGGCTAAAAAACATCTATAGTTTTTTTTAATCATTTTTCTACCTCACCCCTTATTTACCCCTCTTTTGTCAAATTGGTGTTTTTTTTTTTTTTAAACATTGAATTAGAGGAAAGGAGGAAAAATATTTTTGAAGTATCTGTTAGTTTCCGTTCATTATCACACCTTTTCTTCTTTAATAATATATGTTTAAACTATAAAACTTTAACAAGTAATAATAATAACATTGCACCCAATATTATTCAAATGGTTAATAAAATTATGTACCCATAATAAAATCTTAAATAATGATTTGGTCATAATTTTCTCTATATACCTTTTTAATGAACTAGCTGGCGGCCCGGTGGTGCCCAATTGTAAGATATGCTCAAATATTATATTTTAATTCATGCAGATTTCGTGTTTATTATTATGAAGCTGAGTCGCTATCAATTATTATATTAGACCTAATATATAATAGTTATTTCAAAAGTAACAAAAAATGACTTGTATCATCTATAATATAAATATCACCTGTCTGTTTAAAGGTATGTATGTATGTATGTATGTATGTATGTCTGCCTAAAACTTTCAACAGAGGCGATGGATTTTCATGAGAACAGTATCATTTTGAAGCTCGACCCTTTAGACGACAAATATCGAAAAATTGGCCAAAACATTAATTCCTTCACCCTCAACTGGGCACTTTTCTACAGTGAGAGGTCGTTTTTATCGCCAATATTTTCAATTGTCTAGCCTTAATTTAAACCTATGTCACTTTCAGTTTGGCGATGGGCGCAATAGCAAAGACGTTAGGGTTTGTTTTGTTTTTTCATGCTCTTTGCCTCCTTTGTAGTACGGGTTCGCGCCTGCCTGCCTACTAGCACTTTTTTTTTTACTGAACACACACCTCCAAACACCTGGGCAATGCTGAGTACCCAGTCTAGTCAGTTAGAATCGAAACCAAAACATATAGCTCTCCCGCCTTATTTGTTAGCATATGATCTCAATTCATACGCATACCAAAACCTAAAAATAACATTTCGACTTTTAAATCTGATAAAAACTAGAATCACTTTAATTTATCAGTTTTGGTGCAATTAATAACAAATAAAAATTATCATTTTCTCAAAATGTTTTAATAATAAAAAAAAAACAAATGATTAAGCACATTCTTCCATGTTTCCCTGTTTTATAAATGTACATGTGTTTGTATATCTTGTAGCAAGATCGTCTTCTTAAACCACTGGGTGGTTACCTCGCATACAACAGTGAATGGAGAGATTTGGCTCAGCTCATCAGCCGGGTAAGTCTACTAGCTTCTTGTGTATTGTAACTGTATTTGTTTTTATAGTTATTTTTACTCCATCTGACTATATATGTATTCATTTTGGAGAAACTTCTTCCACACGATTCCACAGAAACACATATTGTCAAAAGAAATTTTAGAGCCAGCGTAAGATATGGCAATGACTCAACAACACCCCACTTGATGATAAACTATAGGAATTGCCGTAGAGTCCAGTGCTTGCCTTCCTCCAAGTTTATTTTGGCTGCTTGTAGGTGTCGCCTTAGATGTGGAATTTCTAGACAAAGGTATTTTTTGTACAAAGGAGTCACCGCTTATCAAGGCCCCGAGGTCACTCGACGATAATTGTTAATGAGTGTACAGTGGTCAAGGAGAACATGTCGAATTCATCTTTATCAGTGTAAATTTGATAAATTGGATTACTTAAGGGGACAGCTCATCAAGAATTTGTTCACGTTGGACTTGAAGACGACCATATTGTAATCAGCTGGAAAGCAGGACAATGGAACAGAATTCCACAGACGTGCAGTTCTAAGAAAGAAGCTTTGTTCATGGAATCTATGTTTAGGTTTAGGCACAGATAAAGATTAGGGCAAATTATTGATAGTGTTTTCAGCTAGATGGTGTTTTTGTGAAAGTCAGGAGAGGGGAGGACCATAGATTGTAGCTCAGATGAGCAATTGCCATGAAAATAACGATAATGCAAAGACAGACCTGCAACGTCTCTTCTGTAGGAAAGAGATTGCAGGGAAGAGAAAAGGGCATCCCATACTAGGCTACGAAGTATATTTTAAACTCTGTCAAGGCAACATTAACTACTCCTAGCAGCTCCTGCCCAGATGTGACAACAGTCCTCTCTCCTTGGATGTACTTGGCTCTTATACAGGTAGAGAACTGTATCAGCAGTGAGATATCTACTGGTGGTAGAATGATCCCACTATATTCCCGGCAGCCCTGACAACGGATTTGATGTACGTTTTCCATCTCGGATCAGGAGTAAAGGTCAGACCTAGAAGTTTGTCAAAACATAGAGCCACCCCAAGACAAGAGTCATTCATTTCGATTGATGCATGATGGGGATCAGAGCCTTGATGATGGAAAGATAAAAGCTTGGTCTTAGATACATTAAAATTAACCAGCCACCTGTTTCCCCATTTCACCACGTGATCAAGATCAGAGAAGAGAGAATCAGAGAGAACTTTACGGCCTTTGAAGTGTTGCCATAGATGATAGTGTCATCAGCATAAATGTCTACAAATGATCTTAGGATGTAATTTGGGAAATCATTGATGTAGAGCAGGAAGAGAGCTGGGCCAAAGATGGACCATTGATGGACTCCAGCATTCTGTGTGCTTCTGATTTCTACCCATCAACCACTACTTTTATGAACCTATCAGAGAGAAATGATTTAATAATTGAGAAAACATTTCCAGCTATACCATAGTTGGAGATTTTGTGGAGAAGACCTTTATGCCATACCCTATCAAATCCTTTTGATATGTCAAGGGCAATTACCCTAAAAAGGAAGCTTCTGTTGAGAGATTCGCTAATCCTATGAGATATAACTGTTAGCACATCTGCTGTAGATCTTGCAGAATGGAAGCCAAATTGCATGTCACTGAGGAGCTTATTTTTACTGAGGTAATTGACTGCTTCTCTATTTAATACAGATTCTAGCAACTTGCTCATGATGCATAGGCGACTGATTGGTCTGAATTGAGAGGGAGATAAGCGATCACCAGAATTTTTAAATACTGAACAGACTGATGAGGTTTGCCAGGGTGTTGGGAAGCAATTCTCCTTAAGATATCTTTGTAAGTATAGGAGCTTGTTCTGGTTCAAGATTTATAAGCACTATAATAGGAATGCCGTCAGAGGTTTTAGATTAGCTTAGCAACATCACGCACAGATATTCCTACATAGCATGTCTTCAGACACAGGAGGAAATATGAGGAGTTGGCGGCCCTGATCGCATAAGGTAGAATTAGCTGCAAAATTTTTAGCAAAGAGTTTGTCTGATGCTGACGAGATTACCTCAGGTCTATTGAAGATATTTGGGATAAAGCACACACTTCTATTCAGGATTCTGTTTGTTATTTGCCAAAACTGGTGGGAAACAAGCCGCTGCTCAGCTACTTTGAACTTGACGGACTGAGCATACAACTCTCTTGCATACTTTATTACTTTCTTACAATGGTTGCTGGCAGTCCTGAAAGCGGCTTTAGTCTCAATACATCTATTACGTTGGAAGCAATGGAAAAAGTGATTTCTGTGCGCAATGGCAGTAGCACATTCTGGAGAGAACCACGGCAGATTTTTGCTGGAATTTTTTGAAGGGTATGAAGTGGTCTATACCTATAATTAACAATTCTGTTAGGTCTGATACTATAGAGGAGACATTCTTTTTAAACATCGAATGCAGAAGTAGATGTAATATAAATGTATGAAAGCTATCTTAATCAACTATAGAGTATCGATATACTATATAATGGAGAGTTATGTTGGAGGGCTTATTAAATTTTGTTTTTATCCTAAGAGAGACAATTAAGTGGTCAGAAGATCCTAGTGGGGACAGAACAGAAGACGACATAGCTCAGAGCAAGTTGTGAGAAAAAGGTCTAGGAGACTTGCATATTGACCATCAGTGTCAGGGACATGGTGAGCTCGTGAACAATCTGAGTTAGGTCATAAGCAATGGAAAAATCATGACAGAACCTCCCCTCATCATCTGTCTTGTGTGAGTGGGCTAACCATTCCACATTGTGAACATTGAAGTCTTCACAGACGTGAATGTTAGCCGAAGGATAAGAAGACAGGATGTGGTCAATTTTCTCAGATATGCTTAAAGATAGTAACTGCTGTTACGGGCGATAGAGAGCAAATATAAATGCAGTGATGTGAGCAAGTGCAATCCGAAAGCATGTATGGGGCAATTTAGGGTCTTCTCTGGAGAGTTCCTACTACATGGAAAGCCATCTCTATTATATTCCATGCCCATGTTGATCTTGGGGTCAGATTTGGATGTTAAGTTAGAGTATTCTTTAATTATAAACTCATCTAGGGAAATAGTTGTTCCAATGCCAGTTTTGCTTAAGAAGAATAGGTCTGATTTGGTCTCCTGTAATTGGATTTCAACTTCTGGAAGGTTGGAATGTAGACCCCTGATGATAGAAAAGGAGACATAGTAGTGGCGGTCTACGTTGAAAGTCTGAGTTCTTCTTCAGATAGCTCATCATACACAGCTGTGAACTTGGCAACTATATTTCTTTCTCGCTGGCGCAAATGATATGATCTGGCTGAACGGCAAGAAAATGCCATTCACTGCCTGTACTTGCGTATCCAACTTGATATGGAAACGGTCCAGACACTCTAACATTATCAGACTATATATGTGGGCGACTCAATATGAATTTATTTGCATTAGACTTCAAGACGGCCAGATTATAGTCAATCGGAAAGCAGACAAGTGGTATTGTGTTCCATAGGCGGACAGTCCTAGAGAAGAAACTTTGAGAGTTTGTGTTTTTTCAGTATAATCAAAAAAATGATAAATTGGTCTAAAAACAAATATATCACAAAATAAATGTTACCAAAGGCAAGTTATTCTATCTAGTAAAAGAATATATTTAATTTTACAAAGAAAACAATTCGAACTTTCGCATTATATTAAAATAAAAAGTTTAAACACAAAACAAAAATGGCAATATTAACAAAAGTCCTACAGCCGCGAACAGATGTAAAAAAAAAAATGGAATGGAACACAAACTTTAGCAAAACAAAATTAGAGACTCGATTGTACAGCCTAGCAAAAAAAAAAAAAAACCCCAAAAAAACAAAAAACAATTCGGCTTCTCATAACAACAACTAATAATAAGTGTGTTTTAATGTTTAATTACTCTGTACTCGTTATGAATCTGTTAATAATGAAAATAAAAGTAGTGTGAAAAAATGTAAATAAATAAATCAAAACACAAAAAAAGACATATAGTTAAGGAAAAATGTAAATAAATAAATCAAAACACAAAAAAAGACATATATAGTTAAGGAAAAATGTAAATAAATAAATAAAAACACAAAAAAAGACATATATAGTTAAGAAAAAATTTAAATAAATAAATCAAAACACAAAAAAGACATATATAGTTAAGGAAAAATGTAAATAAATAAATCAAAACACAAAAAAGACATATATAGTTAAGAAAAAATGTAAATAAATAAATCAAAACACAAAAAAAGACATATATAGTTAAGGAAAAATGTAAATAAATAAATCAAAACACAAAAAAACACATATATAGTTAAGGAAAAATGTAAATAAATAAATCAAAACACAAAAAAAGACATAAATAGTTAAGAAAAAATGTAAATAAATAAATCAAAACACAAAAAAAGACATATATAGTTAAGAAAAAATGTAAATAAATAAATCAAAACACAAAAAAAGACATATATAGTTAAGAAAAAATTTAAATAAATAAATCGAAACACAAAAAAAGACATATATAGTTAAGGAAAAATGTAAATAAATAAATCAAAACACAAAAAAGACATATACAGTTAAGAAAAAATGTAAATAAATAAATCACAACACAAAAAAAGACATATATAGTTAAGGAAAAATGTAAATAAATAAATCAAAACACAAAAAAAGACATATATAGTTAAGGAAAAATGTAAATAAATAAATCAAAACACACAAAAAGACATATATAGTTAAGGAAAAATGTAAATAAATAAATCAAAACACAAAAAAAGACATATATAGTTAAGAAAAAATGTAAATAAATAAATCAAAACACAAAAAAACACATATATAGTTAAGGAAAAATGTAAATAAATAAATCAAAACACAAAAAAAGACATAAATAGTTAAGAAAAAATGTAAATAAATAAATCAAAACACAAAAAAAGACATATAGTTAAGGAAAAATGTAAATAAATAAATAAAAACACAAAAAAAGACATATATAGTTAAGAAAAAATGTAAATAAATAAATCAAAACACAAAAAAAGACATATATAGTTAAGAAAAAATGTAAATAAATAAATCAAAACACAAAAAAAGACATAAATAGTTAAGAAAAAATGTAAATAAATAAATCAAAACACAAAAAAAGACATATATAGTTAAGGAAAAATGTAAATAAATAAATAAAAACACAAAAAAAGACATATATAGTTAAGAAAAAATTTAAATAAATAAATCAAAACACAAAAAAAGACATATATAGTTAAGGAAAAATGTAAATAAATAAATCAAAACACAAAAAAGACATATATAGTTAAGAAAAAATGTAAATAAATAAATCAAAACACAAAAAAAGACATATATAGTTAAGGAAAAATGTAAATAAATAAATCAAAACACAAAAAAACACATATATAGTTAAGGAAAAATGTAAATAAATAAATCAAAACACAAAAAAAGACATATATAGTTAAGGAAAAATGTAAATAAATAAATCAAAACACACAAAAAGACATATATAGTTAAGGAAAAATGTAAATAAATAAATCAAAACACAAAAAAAGACATATATAGTTAAGAAAAAATGTAAATAAATAAATCAAAACACAAAAAAAGACATATATAGTTAAGAAAAAATGTAAATAAATAAATCAAAACACAAAAAAAGACATATATAGTTAAGGAAAAATGTAAATAAATAAATCAAAACACAAAAAAAGACATATATAGTTAAGGAAAAATGTAAATAAATAAATCAAAACACAAAAAAAGACATATATAGTTAAGGAAAAATGTAAATAAATAAATCAAAACACAAAAAAAGAAATATATAGTTAAGAAAGAATGTAAATAAATAAATCAAAACACAAAAAAAGACATATATAGTTAAGAAAAAATTTAAATAAATAAATCAAACCACAAAAAAAGACATATATAGTTAAGGAAAAATGTAAATAAATAAATCAAAACACAAAAAAGACATATATAGTTAAGAAAAAATGTAAATAAATAAATCAAAACACAAAAAAAGACATATATAGTTAAGGAAAAGTGTAAATAAATAAATGAAAACACAAAAAAACACATATATAGTTAAGGAAAAATGTAAATAAATAAATCAAAACACAAAAAAAGACATAAATAGTTAAGAAAAAATGTAAATAAATAAATCAAAACACAAAAAAAGACATATATAGTTAAGAAAAAATGTAAATAAATAAATCAAAACACAAAAAAGACATATATAGTTAAGGAAAAATGTAAATAAATAAATCAAAACACAAAAAAAGACATATATAGTTAAGAAAAAATGTAAATAAATAAATCAAAACACAAAAAAGACATATATAGTTAAGAAAAAATGTAAATAAATAAATCAAAACACAAAAAAGACATAGATAGTTAAGAAAAAATGTAAATAAATAAATCAAAACACAAAAAAAGACATATATAGTTAAGAAAAAATGTAAATAAATAAATCAAAACACAAAAAAAGACATATATAGTTAAGAAAAAATGTAAATAAATAAATCAAAACACAAAAAAAGACATATATAGTTAAGAAAAAATTTAAATAAATAAATCGAAACACAAAAAAAGACATATATAGTTAAGGAAAAATGTAAATAAATAAATCAAAACACAAAAAAGACATATACAGTTAAGAAAAAATGTAAATAAATAAATCACAACACAAAAAAAGACATATATAGTTAAGGAAAAATGTAAATAAATAAATCAAAACACAAAAAAAGACATATATAGTTAAGGAAAAATGTAAATAAATAAATCAAAACACACAAAAAGACATATATAGTTAAGGAAAAATGTAAATAAATAAATCAAAACACAAAAAAAGACATATATAGTAAAGGAAAAATGTAAATAAATAAATCAAAACACAAAAAAACACATATATAGTTAAGGAAAAATGTAAATAAATAAATCAAAACACAAAAAAAGACATAAATAGTTAAGAAAAAATGTAAATAAATAAATCAAAACACAAAAAAAGACATATAGTTAAGGAAAAATGTAAATAAATAAATCAAAACACAAAAAAAGACATATATAGTTAAGGAAAAATGTAAATAAATAAATAAAAACACAAAAAAAGACATATATAGTTAAGAAAAAATTTAAATAAATAAATCAAAACACAAAAAAAGACATATATAGTTAAGGAAAAATGTAAATAAATAAATCAAAACACAAAAAAGACATATATAGTTAAGAAAAAATGTAAATAAATAAATCAAAACACAAAAAAAGACATATATAGTTAAGGAAAAATGTAAATAAATAAATCAAAACACAAAAAAACACAAATATAGTTAAGGAAAAATGTAAATAAATAAATCAAAACACAAAAAAAGACATAAATAGTTAAGAAAAAATGTAAATAAATAAATCAAAACACAAAAAAAGACATATATAGTTAAGAAAAAATGTAAATAAATAAATCAAAACACAAAAAAAGACATATATAGTTAAGAAAAAATTTAAATAAATAAATCGAAACACAAAAAAAGACATATATAGTTAAGGAAAAATGTAAATAAATAAATCAAAACACAAAAAAGACATATACAGTTAAGAAAAAATGTAAATAAATAAATCACAACACAAAAAAAGACATATATAGTTAAGGAAAAATGTAAATAAATAAATCAAAACACAAAAAAAGACATATATAGTTAAGGAAAAATGTAAATAAATAAATCAAAACACACAAAAAGACATATATAGTTAAGGAAAAATGTAAATAAATAAATCAAAACACAAAAAAAGACATATATAGTTAAGAAAAAATGTAAATAAATAAATCAAAACACAAAAAAAGACATATATAGTTAAGAAAAAATGTAAATAAATAAATCAAAACACAAAAAAAGACATATATAGTTAAGGAAAAATGTAAATAAATAAATCAAAACACAAAAAAAGACATATATAGTTAAGGAAAAATGTAAATAAATAAATCAAAACACAAAAAAAGACATATATAGTTAAGGAAAAATGTAAATAAATAAATCAAAACACAAAAAAAGAAATATATAGTTAAGAAAGAATGTAAATAAATAAATCAAAACACAAAAAAAGACATATATAGTTAAGAAAAAATTTAAATAAATAAATCAAACCACAAAAAAAGACATATATAGTTAAGGAAAAATGTAAATAAATAAATCAAAACACAAAAAAGACATATATAGTTAAGAAAAAATGTAAATAAATAAATCAAAACACAAAAAAAGACATATATAGTTAAGGAAAAATGTAAATAAATAAATGAAAACACAAAAAAACACATATATAGTTAAGGAAAAATGTAAATAAATAAATCAAAACACAAAAAAAGACATAAATAGTTAAGAAAAAATGTAAATAAATAAATCAAAACACAAAAAAAGACATATATAGTTAAGAAAAAATGTAAATAAATAAATCAAAACACAAAAAAGACATATATAGTTAAGGAAAAATGTAAATAAATAAATCAAAACACAAAAAAAGACATATATAGTTAAGAAAAAATGTAAATAAATAAATCAAAACACAAAAAAGACATATATAGTTAAGAAAAAATGTAAATAAATAAATCAAAACACAAAAAATACATAGATAGTTAAGAAAAAATGTAAATAAATAAATCAAAACACAAAAAAAGACATATATAGTTAAGAAAAAATGTAAATAAATAAATCAAAACACAAAAAAAGACATATATAGTTAAGAAAAAATGTAAATAAATAAATCAAAACACAAAAAAAGACATATATAGTTAAGAAAAAATGTAAATAAATAAATCAAAACACAAAAAAAGACATATATAGTTAAGGAAAAATGTAAATAAATAAATCAAAACACAAAAAAAGACATATATAGTTAAGGAAAAATGTAAATAAATAAATCAAAACACAAAAAAAGACATATATAGTTAAGAAAAATGTAAATAAATAAATCAAAACACAAAAAAAGACATATATAGTTAAGAAAAAATGTAAATAAATAAATCAAAACACAAAAAAAGACATATATAGTTAAGGAAAAATGTAAATAAATAAATCAAAACACAAAAAAAACATATATAGTTGAGGAAAAATTTAAATAAATAAATCAAAACACAAAAACAGACATATATAGTTAAGAAAAAATGTAAATAAATAAATCAAAACACAAAATAAGACATATATAGTTAAGGAAAAATTTAAATAAATAAATCAAAACACAAGAAAAGACATATATAGTTAAGAAAAAATGTAAATAAATAAATCAAAACACAAAAAAAGACATATATAGTTAAGAAAAAATGTAAATAAATAAATCAAAACACAAAAAAAGACATATATAGTTAAGAAAAAATGTAAATAAATAAATCAAAACACAAAAAAAGACATATATAGTTAAGGAAAAATTTAAATAAATAAATCAAAACACAAAAAAAGACATATATAGTTAAGAAAAAATGTAAATAAATAAATAAATAAATAAATCAAAGCACAAAAAAAGACATATATAGTTAAGGAAAAATGTAAATAAATAAATCAAAACACAAAAAAAGACATATATAGTTAAGAAAAAATGTAAATAAATAAATCAAAACACAAAAAAAACATATATAGTTAAGGAAAAATTTAAATAAATAAATCAAAACACAAAAAAAGACATATATAGTTAAGAAAAAATGTAAATAAATAAATCAAAACACAAAAAAAGACATATATAGTTAAGGAAAAATGTAAATAAATAAATCAAAACACAAAAAAAGACATATATAGGGTAGAAAAAATGTAAATAAATAAATAAATAAATCAAAACACAAAAAGACATATATAGTTAAGAAAAAATGTAAATAAATAAATCAAAACACAAAAAAAGACATATATAGGGTAGAAAAAATGTAAATAAATAAATAAATAAATCAAAACACAAAAAGACATATATAGTTAGGAAAAAATGTAAATAAATAAATCAAAACACAAAAAAAGACATATATAGGGTAGAAAAAATGTAAATAAATAAATAAATAAATAAAAACACAAAAAAGACATATATAGTTAAGAAAAAATGTAAATAAATAAATAAATAAATCAAAACACTAAAAAAGACATATATAGTAAAGAAAAAATGTAAATAAATATATCAAAACACTAAAAAAGACATATATAGTAAAGAAAAAATGTAAATAAATAAATCAAAACACAAAAAAGACATATATAGTTAAGAAAAAATGTAAATAAATAAATAAATAAATCAAAACACAAAAAAAGACATATATAGTAAAGAAAAAATTTAAATAAATAAATCAAAACACAAAAAAAAGACATATATAGTTAAGGAAAAATGTAAATAAATAAATCAAAACACAAAAAAAGACATATATAGTTAAGAAAAAATTTTAAATAAATAAATCAAAACACAAAAAAGACATATATAGTTAAGGAAAAATGTAAATAAATAAATCAAAACACAAAAAAAGACATATATAGTTAAGAAAAAATGTAAATAAATAAATCAAAACACAAAAAAAGACATATATAGTTAAGAAAAAATGTAAATAAATAAATCAAAACACAAAAAAAGACATATATAGTTAAGAAAAAATGTAAATAAATAAATAAATAAATAAAAACACAAAAAAGACATATATAGTTGAGGAAAAATGTAAATAAATAAATCAAAACACAAAAAAAAGACATAGTTAAGAAAAAATGTAAATAAATAAATCAAAACACAAAAAAAGACATATATAGTTAAGAAAAAATGTAAATAAATAAATCAAAACACAAAAAAAACATATATAGTTAAGGAAAAATTTAAATAAATAAATCAAAACACAAAAAAAGACATATATAGTTAAGGAAAAATGTAAATAAATAAATCAAAACACAAAAAAAGACATATATAGTTAAGGAAAAATGTAAATAAATAAATCAAAAAACAAAAAAAGACATATATAGTTAAGAAAAAATGTAAATAAATAAATCAAAACACAAAAAAAGACATATATAGTTAAGGAAAAATGTAAATAAATAAATCAAAACACAAAAAAAACATATATAGTTAAGGAAAAATTTAAATAAATAAATCAAAACACAAAAACAGGCATATATAGTTAAGAAAAAATGTAAATAAATAAATCAAAACACAAAAAAAGACATATATAGTAAAGGAAAAATTTAAATAAATAAATCAAAACACAAGAAAAGACATATATAGTTAAGAAAAAATGTAAATAAATAAATCAAAACACAAAAAAAGACATATATAGTTAAGAAAAAATGTAAATAAATAAATCAAAACACAAAAAAAGACATATATAGTTAAGGAAAAATGTAAATAAATAAATCAAAACACAAAAAAAGACATATGTAGTTAAGAAAAAATGTAAATAAATAAATAAATAAATAAATCAAAGCACAAAAAAAGACATATATAGTTAAGGAAAAATGTAAATAAATAAATCAAAACACAAAAAAAGACATATATAGTTAAGAAAAAATGTAAATAAATAAATCAAAACACAAAAAAAACATATATAGTTAAGGAAAAATTTAAATAAATAAATCAAAACACAAAAAAAGACATATATAGTTAAGAAAAAATGTAAATAAATAAATCAAAACACAAAAAAAGACATATATAGTTAAGGAAAAATTTAAATAAATAAATCAAAACACAAAAAAAGACATATATAGGGTAGAAAAAATGTAAATAAATAAATAAATAAATCAAAACACAAAAAAGACATATATAGTTAAGAAAAAATGTAAATAAATAAATAAATAAATCAAAACACTAAAAAAGACATATATAGTAAAGAAAAAATGTAAATAAATAAATCAAAACACTAAAAAAGACATATATAGTAAAGAAAACATGTAAATAAATAAATCAAAACACAAAAAAGACATATATAGTTAAGAAAAAATGTAAATAAATAAATAAATAAATCAAAACACAAAAAAAGACATATATAGTAAAGAAAAAATTTAAATAAATAAATCAAAACACAAAAAAAAGACATATATAGTTAAGAAAAAATGTAAATAAATAAATCAAAAAACAAAAAAAGACATATATAGTTAAGGAAAAATGTAAATAAATAAATCAAAACACAAAAAAAGACATATATAGTTAAGAAAAAATGTAAATAAATAAATCAAAACACAAAAAAAGACATATATAGTTAAGGAAAAATTTAAATAAATAAATCAAAACACAAAAAAATACATATATAGTTAAGAAAAAATGTAAATAAATAAATAAATAAATAAAAGCACAAAAAAAGACATATATAGTTAAGGAAAAATGTAAATAAATAAATCAAAACACAAAAAAAACATATATAGTTAAGGAAAAATGTAAATAAATAAATCAAAACACAAAAAAATACATATATAGTTAAGAAAAAATGAAAATAAATAAATAAATAAATCAAAGCACAAAAAAAGACATATATAGTTAAGGAAAAATGTAAATAAATAAATCAAAACACAAAAAAAGACATATATAGTTAAGGAAAAATGTAAATAAATAAATCTAAACACAAAAAAGACATATATAGTGAGGGAAAAATGTAAATAAATAAATCAAAACACAAAAAAGACATATATAGTTAAGAAAAAATTTTAAATAAATGAATCAAAACACAAAAAAGACATATATAGTTGAGGAAAAATGTAAATAAATAAATCAAAACACAAAAAAAGACATATATAGGGTAGAAAAAATGTAAATAAATAAATAAATAAATAAAAACACAAAAAAGACATATATAGTTAAGAAAAAATGTAAATAAATAAATAAATAAATCAAAACACTAAAAAAGACATATATAGTAAAGAAAAAATGTAAATAAATATATCAAAACACTAAAAAAGACGTATATAGTAAAGAAAAAATGTAAATAAATAAATCAAAACACAAAAAAAGACATATATAGTTAAGGAAAAATGTAAATAAATAAATAAATAAATCAAAACACAAAAAAAGACATATATAGTAAAGAAAAAATTTAAATAAATAAATCAAAACACAAAAAAAGACATATATAGTTAAGAAAATATGTAAATAAATAAATCAAAACACAAAAAAAGACATATATAGTTAAGGAAAAATGTAAATAAATAAATCAAAACACAAAAAAAGACATATATAGTTAAGAAAAAATGTAAATAAATAAATCAAAACACAAAAAAAACATATATAGTTAAGGAAAAATGTAAATAAATAAATCAAAACACAAAAAAAGACATATATAGTTAAGAAAAAATGTAAATAAATAAATCAAAACACAAAAAAAGACATATATAGTTAAGAAAAAATGTAAATAAATAAATCAAAACACAAAAAAAACATATATAGTTAAGGAAAAATTTAAATAAATAAATCAAAACACAAAAAAAGACATATATAGTTAAGGAAAAATGTAAATAAATAAATCAAAACACAAAAAAAGACATATATAGTTAAGGAAAAATGTAAATAAATAAATCAAAAAACAAAAAAAGACATATATAGTTAAGAAAAAATGTAAATAAATAAATCAAAACACAAAAAAAGACATATATAGTTAAGGAAAAATGTAAATAAATAAATCAAAACACAAAAAAAACATATATAGTAAAGAAAAAATTTAAATAAATAAATCAAAACACAAAAAAAAGACATATATAGTTAAGGAAAAATGTAAATAAATAAATCAAAACACAAAAAAAGACATATATAGTTAAGAAAAAATTTTAAATAAATAAATCAAAACACAAAAAAGACATATATAGTTAAGGAAAAATGTAAATAAATAAATCAAAACACAAAAAAAGACATATATAGTTAAGAAAAAATGTAAATAAATAAATCAAAACACAAAAAAAGACATATATAGTTAAGAAAAAATGTAAATAAATAAATCAAAACACAAAAAAGACATATATAGTTAAGAAAAAATGTAAATAAATAAATAAATAAATAAAAACACAAAAAAGACATATATAGTTGAGGAAAAATGTAAATAAATAAATCAAAACACAAAAAAAAGACATAGTTAAGAAAAAATGTAAATAAATAAATCAAAACACAAAAAAAGACATATATAGTTAAGAAAAAATGTAAATAAATAAATCAAAACACAAAAAAAACATATATAGTTAAGGAAAAATTTAAATAAATAAATCAAAACACAAAAAAAGACATATATAGTTAAGGAAAAATGTAAATAAATAAATCAAAACACAAAAAAAGACATATATAGTTAAGGAAAAATGTAAATAAATAAATCAAAACACAAAAAAAGACATATATAGTTAAGAAAAAATGTAAATAAATAAATCAAAACACAAAAAAAGACATATATAGTTAAGGAAAAATGTAAATAAATAAATCAAAACACAAAAAAAACATATATAGTTAAGGAAAAATTTAAATAAATAAATCAAAACACAAAAACAGACATATATAGTTAAGAAAAAATGTAAATAAATAAATCAAAACACAAAAAAAGACATATATAGTAAAGGAAAAATTTAAATAAATAAATCAAAACACAAGAAAAGACATATATAGTTAAGAAAAAATGTAAATAAATAAATCAAAACACAAAAAAAGACATATATAGTTAAGAAAAAATGTAAATAAATAAATCAAAACACAAAAAAAGACATATATAGTTAAGGAAAAATGTAAATAAATAAATCAAAACACAAAAAAAGACATATATAGTTAAGAAAAAATGTAAATAAATAAATAAATAAATAAATCAAAGCACAAAAAAAGACATATATAGTTAAGGAAAAATGTAAATAAATAAATCAAAACACAAAAAAAGACATATATAGTTAAGAAAAAATGTAAATAAATAAATCAAAACACAAAAAAAACATATATAGTTAAGGAAAAATTTAAATAAATAAATCAAAACACAAAAAAAGACATATATAGTTAAGAAAAAATGTAAATAAATAAATCAAAACACAAAAAAAGACATATATAGTTAAGGAAAAATTTAAATAAATAAATCAAAACACAAAAAAAGACATATATAGGGTAGAAAAAATGTAAATAAATAAATAAATAAATCAAAACACAAAAAAGACATATATAGTTAAGAAAAAATGTAAATAAATAAATAAATAAATCAAAACACTAAAAAAGACATATATAGTAAAGAAAAAATGTAAATAAATAAATCAAAACACTAAAAAAGACATATATAGTAAAGAAAACATGTAAATAAATAAATCAAAACACAAAAAAGACATATATAGTTAAGAAAAAATGTAAATAAATAAATAAATAAATCAAAACACAAAAAAAGACATATATAGTAAAGAAAAAATTTAAATAAATAAATCAAAACACAAAAAAAAGACATATATAGTTAAGAAAAAATGTAAATAAATAAATCAAAACACAAAAAAAGACATATATAGTTAAGGAAAAATGTAAATAAATAAATCAAAACACAAAAAAAGACATATATAGTTAAGAAAAAATGTAAATAAATAAATCAAAACACAAAAAAAGACATATATAGTTAAGAAAAAATGTAAATAAATAAATCAAAACACAAAAAAAAACATATATAGTTAAGGAAAAATTTAAATAAATAAATCAAAACACAAAAAAAGACATATATAGTTAAGAAAAAATGTAAATAAATAAATCAAAACACAAAAAAAGACATATATAGTTAAGGAAAAATTTAAATAAATAAATCAAAACACAAAAAAATACATATATAGTTAAGAAAAAATGTAAATAAATAAATAAATAAATAAAAGCACAAAAAAAGACATATATAGTTAAGGAAAAATGTAAATAAATAAATCAAAACACAAAAAAAACATATATAGTTAAGGAAAAATGTAAATAAATAAATCAAAACACAAAAAAATACATATATAGTTAAGAAAAAATGAAAATAAATAAATAAATAAATCAAAGCACAAAAAAAGACATATATAGTTAAGGAAAAATGTAAATAAATAAATCAAAACACAAAAAAGACATATATAGTTAAGGAAAAATGTAAATAAATTAATCAAAACACAAAAAAAGACATATATAGTTAAGGAAAAATTTAAATAAATAAATCAAAACACAAAAAAAGACATATATAGTTAAGAAAAAATGTAAATAAATAAATCAAAACACAAAAAAAGACATATATAGTTAAGAAAAAATGTAAATAAATAAATCAAAACACAAAAAAAGACATATATAGTTAAGAAAAAATGTAAATAAATAAATCAAAACACAAAAAAGACATATATAGTTAAGGAAAAATGTAAATAAATAAATCAAAGCACAAAAAAAGACATATATAGTTAAGGAAAAATGTAAATAAATAAATCAAAACACAAAAAAGACATATATAGTTAAGGAAAAATGTAAATAAATAAATCAAAACACAAAAAAAGACATATATAGTTAAGGAAAAATGTAAATAAATAAATCAAAACACAAAAAAAGACATATATAGTTAAGGAAAAATGTAAATAAATAAATAAAAACACAAAAAAAGACATATATAGTTAAGGAAAAATTTAAATAAATAAATCAAAACACAAAAAAAGACATATATAGTTAAGAAAAAATGTAAATAAATAAATAAAAACACAAAAAAGACATATATAGTTAAGGAAAAATGTAAATAAATAAATCAAAACACAAAAAAGACATATATAGTTAAGGAAAAATGTAAATAAATAAATCAAAACACAAAAAAAGACATATATAGTTAAGAAAAAATTTAAATAAACAAATCAAAACACAAAAAAAGACATATATAGTTAAGGAAAAATGGAAATAAATAAATCAAAACACAAAAAAAGACATATATAGTTAAGAAAAAATGTAAATAAATAAATCAAAACACAAAAAAAAACATATATAGTTAAGAAAAAATGTAAATAAATAAATCAAAACACAAAAAAAGACATATATAGTTAAGAAAAAATGTAAATAAATAAATAAATAAATCAAAACACAAAAAAGACATATATAGTTAAGGAAAAATGTAAATAAATAAATCAAAACACAAAAAAAGACATATATAGTTAAGGAAAAATTTAAATAAATAAATCAAAACACAAAAAAAGACATATATAGTTAAGGAAAAATTTAAATAAATAAATCAAAACACAAAAAAGACATATATAGTTAAGGAAAAATGTAAATAAATAAATCAAAACACAAAAAAGACATATATAGTTAAGGAAAAATGTAAATAAATAAATCAAAACACAAAAAAAGACATATATAGTTAAGGAAAAATTTAAATAAATAAATCAAAACACAAAAAAAGACATATATAGTTAAGAAAAAATGTAAATAAATAAATCAAAACACAAAAAAGACATATATAGTTAAGGAAAAATGTAAATAAATAAATCAAAACACAAAAAAGACATATATAGTTAAGGAAAAATGTAAATAAATAAATCAAAACACAAAAAAAGACATATATAGTTAAGGAAAAATTTAAATAAATAAATCAAAACACAAAAAAAGACATATATAGTTAAGAAAAAATTTTAATAAATAAATCAAAACACAAAAAAACACATATATAGTTAAGAAAAAATGTAAATAAATAAATCAAAACACAAAAAAAGACATATATAGTTAAGAAAAAATGTAAATAAATAAATCAAAACACAAAAAAGACATATATAGTTAAGAAAAAATGTAAATAAATAAATCAAAACACAAAAAAGACATATATAGTTAAGGTAAAATTTAAATAAATAAATCAAAACACAAAAAAAGACATATATAGTTAAGAAAAAATGTAAATAAATAAATAAATAAATCAAAGCACAAAAAAAGACATATATAGTTAAGGAAAAATGTAAATAAATAAATCAAAACACAAAAAAAGACATATATAGTTAAGGAAAAATTTAAATAAATAAATCAAAACACAAAAAAGACATATATAGTTAAGGAAAAATGTAAATAAATAAATCAAAACACAAAAAAAGACATATATAGTTAAGAAAAAATGTAAATAAATAAATCAAAACACAAAAAAGACATATATAGTTAAGGAAAAATGTAAATAAATAAATCAAAACACAAAAAAGACATATATAGTTAAGGAAAAATGTAAATAAATAAATCAAAACACAAAAAAAGACATATATAGTTAAGAAAAAATGTAAATAAATAAATCAAAACACAAAAAAAGACATATATAGTTAAGAAAAAATGTAAATAAATAAATCAAAACACAAAAAAAGACATATATAGTTAAGAAAAAATGTAAATAAATAAATCAAAACACAAAAAAAGACATATATAGTTAAGGAAAAATGTAAATAAATAAATCAAAACACAAAAAAGACATATATAGTTAAGAAAAAATGTAAATAAATAAATCAAAACACAAAAAAACACATATATAGTTAAGGAAAAATGTAAATAAATAAATCAAAACACAAAAAAGACATATATAGTAAAGAAAAAATGTAAATAAATAAATCAAAACACAAAAAAAAACATATATAGTTAAGGAAAAATTTAAATAAATAAATCAAAACACAAAAAAAGACATATATAGTTAAGAAAAAATGTAAATAAATAAATCAAAACACAAAAAAAGACATATATAGTTAAGGTAAAATTTAAATAAATAAATCAAAACACAAAAAAAGACATATATAGTTAAGAAAAAATGTAAATAAATAAATAAATAAATCAAAGCACAAAAAAAGACATATATAGTTAAGGAAAAATGTAAATAAATAAATCAAAACACAAAAAAAGACATATATAGTTAAGGAAAAATTTAAATAAATAAATCAAAACACAAAAAAGACATATATAGTTAAGGAAAAATTTAAATAAATAAATCAAAACACAAAAAAGACATATATAGTTAAGGAAAAATGTAAATAAATAAATCAAAACACAAAAAAAGACATATATAGTTAAGGAAAAATTTAAATAAATAAATCAAAACACAAAAAAAGACATATATAGTTAAGAAAAAATGTAAATAAATAAATCAAAACACAAAAAAGACATATATAGTTAAGGAAAAATGTAAATAAATAAATCAAAACACAAAAAAGACATATATAGTTAAGGAAAAATGTAAATAAATAAATCAAAACACAAAAAAAGACATATATAGTTAAGGAAAAATTTAAATAAATAAATCAAAACACAAAAAAAGACATATATAGTTAAGAAAAAATTTTAATAAATAAATCAAAACACAAAAAAAGACATATATAGTTAAGAAAAAATGTAAATAAATAAATCAAAACACAAAAAAAGACATATATAGTTAAGAAAAAATGTAAATAAATAAATCAAAACACAAAAAAGACATATATAGTTAAGGAAAAATGTAAATAAATAAATCAAAGCACAAAAAAAGACATATATAGTTAAGGAAAAATGTAAATAAATAAATCAAAACACAAAAAAGACATATATAGTTAAGGAAAAATGTAAATAAATAAATCAAAACACAAAAAAAGACATATATAGTTAAGGAAAAATGTAAATAAATAAATCAAAACACAAAAAAAGACATATATAGTTAAGGAAAAATGTAAATAAATAAATCAAAACACAAAAAAAGACATATATAGTTAAGGAAAAATTTAAATAAATAAATCAAAACACAAAAAAAGACATATATAGTTAAGAAAAAATGTAAATAAATAAATAAAAACACAAAAAAGACATATATAGTTAAGGAAAAATGTAAATAAATAAATCAAAACACAAAAAAGACATATATAGTTAAGGAAAAATGTAAATAAATAAATCAAAACACAAAAAAAGACATATATAGTTAAGAAAAAATTTAAATAAACAAATCAAAACACAAAAAAAGACATATATAGTTAAGAAAAAATGGAAATAAATAAATCAAAACACAAAAAAAGACATATATAGTTAAGAAAAAATGTAAATAAATAAATCAAAACACAAAAAAAAACATATATAGTTAAGAAAAAATGTAAATAAATAAATCAAAACACAAAAAAAGACATATATAGTTAAGAAAAAATGTAAATAAATAAATAAATAAATAAATCAAAACACAAAAAAGACATATATAGTTAAGGAAAAATGTAAATAAATAAATCAAAACACAAAAAAAGACATATATAGTTAAGGAAAAATTTAAATAAATAAATCAAAACACAAAAAAAGACATATATAGTTAAGGAAAAATTTAAATAAATAAATCAAAACACAAAAAAGACATATATAGTTAAGGAAAAATGTAAATAAATAAATCAAAACACAAAAAAGACATATATAGTTAAGGAAAAATGTAAATAAATAAATCAAAACACAAAAAAAGACATATATAGTTAAGGAAAAATTTAAATAAATAAATCAAAACACAAAAAAAGACATATATAGTTAAGAAAAAATGTAAATAAATAAATCAAAACACAAAAAAGACATATATAGTTAAGGAAAAATGTAAATAAATAAATCAAAACACAAAAAAGACATATATAGTTAAGGAAAAATGTAAATAAATAAATCAAAACACAAAAAAAGACATATATAGTTAAGGAAAAATTTAAATAAATAAATCAAAACACAAAAAAAGACATATATAGTTAAGAAAAAATTTTAATAAATAAATCAAAACACAAAAAAACACATATATAGTTAAGAAAAAATGTAAATAAATAAATCAAAACACAAAAAAAGACATATATAGTTAAGAAAAAATGTAAATAAATAAATCAAAACACAAAAAAGACATATATAGTTAAGAAAAAATGTAAATAAATAAATCAAAACACAAAAAAGACATATATAGTTAAGGAAAAATGTAAATAAATAAATCAAAACACAAAAAAAGACATATATAGTTAAGAAAAAATTTTAATAAATAAATCAAAACACAAAAAAAGACATATATAGTTAAGAAAAAATGTAAATAAATAAATCAAAACACAAAAAAAGACATATATAGTTAAGAAAAAATGTAAATAAATAAATCAAAACACAAAAAAGACATATATAGTTAAGAAAAAATGTAAATAAATAAATCAAAACACAAAAAAAGACATATATAGTTAAGAAAAAATTTTAATAAATAAATCAAAACACAAAAAAAGACATATATAGTTAAGAAAAAATGTAAATAAATACATCAAAACACAAAAAAAGACATATATAGTTAAGAAAAAATGTAAATAAATAAATCAAAACACAAAAAAGACATATATAGTTAAGAAAAAATGTAAATAAATAAATCAAAACACAAAAAAAGACATATATAGTTAAGAAAAAATTTTAATAAATAAATCAAAACACAAAAAAAGACATATATAGTTAAGAAAAAATGTAAATAAATAAATCAAAACACAAAAAAAGACATATATAGTTAAGAAAAAATGTAAATAAATAAATCAAAACACAAAAAAAGACATATATAGTTAAGAAAAAATGTAAATAAATAAATCAAAACACAAAAAAGACATATATAGTTAAGGAAAAATGTAAATAAATAAATCAAAACACAAAAAAGACATATATAGTTAAGGAAAAATGTAAATAAATAAATCAAAACACAAAAAAGACATATATAGTTAAGGAAAAATGTAAATAAATAAATCAAAACACAAAAAAAGACATATATAGTTAAGGAAAAATGTAAATAAATAAATCAAAACACAAAAAAAGACATATATAGTTAAGGAAAAATTTAAATAAATAAATCAAAACACAAAAAAAGACATATATAGTTAAGAAAAAATGTAAATAAATAAATAAAAACACAAAAAAGACATATATAGTTAAGGAAAAATGTAAATAAATAAATCAAAACACAAAAAAGACATATATAGTTAAGGAAAAATGTAAATAAATAAATCAAAACACAAAAAAAGACATATATAGTTAAGGAAAAATGTAAATAAATAAATCAAAACACAAAAAAAGACATACATAGGTAAGGAAAAATGTAAATAAATAAATCAAAACACAAAAAAAGACATATATAGTTAAGAAAAAATGTAAATAAATAAATCACAACACAAAAAAAGACATATATAGTTAAGGAAAAATGTAAATAAATAAATCAAAACACAAAAAAAGACATATATAGTTAAGGAAAAATGTAAATAAATAAATCAAAACACAAAAAAAGACATATATAGTTAAGAAAAAATTTAAATAAATAAATCAAAACACAAAAAAAGACATATATAGTTAAGAAAAAATGTAAATAAATAAATCAAAACACAAAAAAAGACATATATAGTTAAGAAAAAATGTAAATAAATAAATAAATAAATCAAAACACAAAAAAGACATATATAGTTAAGGAAAAATGTAAATAAATAAATCAAAACACAAAAAAAGACATATATAGTTAAGGAAAAATGTAAATAAATAAATCAAAACACAAAAAAAGACATATATAGTTAAGGAAAAATTTAAATAAATAAATCAAAACACAAAAAAGACATATATAGTTAAGGAAAAATTTAAATAAATAAATCAAAACACAAAAAAGACATATATAGTTAAGGAAAAATGTAAATAAATAAATCAAAACACAAAAAAAGACATATATAGTTAAGGAAAAATTTAAATAAATAAATCAAAACACAAAAAAAGACATATATAGTTAAGAAAAAATGTAAATAAATAAATCAAAACACAAAAAAGACATATATAGTTAAGGAAAAATGTAAATAAATAAATCAAAACACAAAAAAGACATATATAGTTAAGGAAAAATGTAAATAAATAAATCAAAACACAAAAAAAGACATATATAGTTAAGGAAAAATTTAAATAAATAAATCAAAACACAAAAAAAGACATATATAGTTAAGAAAAAATTTTAATAAATAAATCAAAACACAAAAAAAGACATATATAGTTAAGAAAAAATGTAAATAAATAAATCAAAACACAAAAAAAGACATATATAGTTAAGAAAAAATGTAAATAAATAAATCAAAACACAAAAAAGACATATATAGTTAAGGAAAAATGTAAATAAATAAATCAAAACACAAAAAAGACATATATAGTTAAGGAAAAATGTAAATAAATAAATCAAAACACAAAAAAAGACATATATAGTTAAGGAAAAATGTAAATAAATAAATCAAAACACAAAAAAAGACATATATAGTTAAGGAAAAATGTAAATAAATAAATCAAAACACAAAAAAAGACATATATAGTTAAGGAAAAATTTAAATAAATAAATCAAAACACAAAAAAAGACATATATAGTTAAGGAAAAATGTAAATAAATAAATCAAAACACAAAAAAAGACATATAGTTAAGGAAAAATGTAAATAAATAAATAAAAACACAAAAAAAGACATATATAGTTAAGGAAAAATGTAAATAAATAAATCAAAACACAAAAAAGACATATATAGTTAAGGAAAAATGTAAATAAATAAATCAAAACACAAAAAAAGACATATATAGTTAAGAAAAAATTTAAATAAACAAATCAAAACACAAAAAAAGACATATATAGTTAAGAAAAAATGGAAATAAATAAATCAAAACACAAAAAAAGACATATATAGTTAAGAAAAAATGTAAATAAATAAATCAAAACACAAAAAAAGACATATATAGTTAAGAAAAAATGTAAATAAATAAATCAAAACACAAAAAAAGACATATATAGTTAAGAAAAAATGTAAATAAATAAATAAATAAATCAAAACACAAAAAGACATATATAGTTAAGGAAAAATGTAAATAAATAAATCAAAACACAAAAAAAGACATATATAGTTAAGGAAAAATTTAAATAAACAAATCAAAACACAAAAAAAGACATATATAGTTAAGAAAAAATTTAAATAAATAAATCAAAACACCAAAAAAGACATATATAGTTAAGAAAAAATTTAAATAAATAAATCAAAACGCAAAAAAAGACATATATAGTTAAGGAAAAATGTAAATAAATAAATCAAAACACAAAAAAGACATATATAGTTAAGAAAAAATGTAAATAAATAAATCAAAACACAAAAAAAGACATATATAGTTAAGGAAAAATGTAAATAAATAAATCAAAACACAAAAAAGGCATATATAGTTAAGGAAAAATGTAAATAAATAAATCAAAACACAAAAAAGACATATATAGTTAAGGAAAAATGTAAATAAATAAATCAAAACACAAAAAAGGCATATATAGTTAAGGAAAAATGTAAATAAATAAATCAAAACACAAAAAAAGACATATATAGTTAAGGAAAAATGTAAATAAATAAATCAAAACACAAAAAAAGACATATATAGTTAAGAAAAAATTTAAATAAATAAATCAAAACACAAAAAAAGACATATATAGTTAAGAAAAAATGTAAATAAATAAATCAAAACACAAAAAAAGACATATATAGTTAAGGAAAAATGTAAATAAATAAATCAAAACACAAAAAAGACATATATAGTTAAGAAAAAATGTAAATAAATAAATCAAAACACAAAAAAACACATATATAGTTAAGGAAAAATGTAAATAAATAAATAAAAACACAAAAAAGACATATATAGTAAAGAAAAAATGAAAATAAATAAATCAAAACACAAAAAAAAACATATATAGTTAAGGAAAAATTTAAATAAATAAATCAAAACACAAAAAAAGACATATATAGTTAAGAAAAAATGTAAATAAATAAATCAAAACACAAAAAAAAACATATATAGTTAAGGAAAAATTTAAATAAATAAATCAAAACACAAAAAAAGACATATATATTTAAGGAAAAATTTAAATAAATAAATCAAAACACAAAAAAGACATATATAGTTAAGAAAAAATGTAAATAAATAAATCAAAACACAAAAAAACACATATATAGTTAAGGAAAAATGTAAATAAATAAATCAAAACACAAAAAAGACATATATAGTAAAGAAAAAATGTAAATAAATAAATCAAAACACAAAAAAAAACATATATAGTTAAGGAAAAATTTAAATAAATAAATCAAAACACAAAAAAAGACATATATAGTTAAGAAAAAATGTAAATAAATAAATCAAAACACAAAAAAAGACATATATAGTTAAGGTAAAATTTAAATAAATAAATCAAAACACAAAAAAAGACATATATAGTTAAGAAAAAATGTAAATAAATAAATAAATAAATCAAAGCACAAAAAAAGACATATATAGTTAAGGAAAAATGTAAATAAATAAATCAAAACACAAAAAAAGACATATATAGTTAAGGAAAAATTTAAATAAATAAATCAAAACACAAAAAAGACATATATAGTTAAGGAAAAATGTAAATAAATAAATCAAAACACAAAAAAAGACATATATAGTTAAGAAAAAATGTAAATAAATAAATCAAAACACAAAAAAGACATATATAGTTAAGGAAAAATGTAAATAAATAAATCAAAACACAAAAAAGACATATATAGTTAAGGAAAAATGTAAATAAATAAATCAAAACACAAAAAAAGACATATATAGTTAAGAAAAAATGTAAATAAATAAATCAAAACACAAAAAAAGACATATATAGTTAAGAAAAAATGTAAATAAATAAATCAAAACACAAAAAAAGACATATATAGTTAAGAAAAAATGTAAATAAATAAATCAAAACACAAAAAAAGACATATATAGTTAAGGAAAAATGTAAATAAATAAATCAAAACACAAAAAAGACATATATAGTTAAGAAAAAATGTAAATAAATAAATCAAAACACAAAAAAACACATATATAGTTAAGGAAAAATGTAAATAAATAAATCAAAACACAAAAAAGACATATATAGTAAAGAAAAAATGTAAATAAATAAATCAAAACACAAAAAAAAACATATATAGTTAAGGAAAAATTTAAATAAATAAATCAAAACACAAAAAAAGACATATATAGTTAAGAAAAAATGTAAATAAATAAATCAAAACACAAAAAAAGACATATATAGTTAAGGTAAAATTTAAATAAATAAATCAAAACACAAAAAAAGACATATATAGTTAAGAAAAAATGTAAATAAATAAATAAATAAATCAAAGCACAAAAAAAGACATATATAGTTAAGGAAAAATGTAAATAAATAAATCAAAACACAAAAAAAGACATATATAGTTAAGGAAAAATTTAAATAAATAAATCAAAACACAAAAAAGACATATATAGTTAAGGAAAAATTTAAATAAATAAATCAAAACACAAAAAAGACATATATAGTTAAGGAAAAATGTAAATAAATAAATCAAAACACAAAAAAAGACATATATAGTTAAGGAAAAATTTAAATAAATAAATCAAAACACAAAAAAAGACATATATAGTTAAGAAAAAATGTAAATAAATAAATCAAAACACAAAAAAGACATATATAGTTAAGGAAAAATGTAAATAAATAAATCAAAACACAAAAAAGACATATATAGTTAAGGAAAAATGTAAATAAATAAATCAAAACACAAAAAAAGACATATATAGTTAAGGAAAAATTTAAATAAATAAATCAAAACACAAAAAAAGACATATATAGTTAAGAAAAAATTTTAATAAATAAATCAAAACACAAAAAAAGACATATATAGTTAAGAAAAAATGTAAATAAATAAATCAAAACACAAAAAAAGACATATATAGTTAAGAAAAAATGTAAATAAATAAATCAAAACACAAAAAAGACATATATAGTTAAGGAAAAATGTAAATAAATAAATCAAAACACAAAAAAGACATATATAGTTAAGAAAAAATGTAAATAAATAAATCAAAACACAAAAAAAGACATATATAGTTAAGGAAAAATGTAAATAAATAAATCAAAACACAAAAAAAGACATATATAGTTAAGGAAAAATGTAAATAAATAAATCAAAACACAAAAAAAGACATATATAGTTAAGGAAAAATTTAAATAAATAAATCAAAACACAAAAAAAGACATATATAGTTAAGAAAAAATGTAAATAAATAAATAAAAACACAAAAAAGACATATATAGTTAAGGAAAAATGTAAATAAATAAATCAAAACACAAAGAAGACATATATAGTTAAGGAAAAATGTAAATAAATAAATCAAAACACAAAAAAAGACATATATAGTTAAGAAAAAATTTAAATAAACAAATCAAAACACAAAAAAAGACATATATAGTTAAGAAAAAATGGAAATAAATAAATCAAAACACAAAAAAAGACATATATAGTTAAGAAAAAATGTAAATAAATAAATCAAAACACAAAAAAAGACATATATAGTTAAGAAAAAATGTAAATAAATAAATCAAAACACAAAAAAAGACATATATAGTTAAGAAAAAATGTAAATAAATAAATAAATAAATCAAAACACAAAAAAGACATATATAGTTAAGGAAAAATGTAAATAAATAAATCAAAACACAAAAAAAGACATATATAGTTAAGGAAAAATTTAAATAAACAAATCAAAACACAAAAAAAGACATATATAGTTAAGAAAAAATTTAAATAAATAAATCAAAACATCAAAAAAGACATATATAGTTAAGAAAAAATTTAAATAAATAAATCAAAACGCAAAAAAAGACATATATAGTTAAGGAAAAATGTAAATAAATAAATCAAAACACAAAAAAGACATATATAGTTAAGAAAAAATGTAAATAAATAAATCAAAACACAAAAAAAGACATATATAGTTAAGGAAAAATGTAAATAAATAAATCAAAACACAAAAAAGGCATATATAGTTAAGGAAAAATGTAAATAAATAAATCAAAACACAAAAAAGACATATATAGTTAAGGAAAAATGTAAATAAATAAATCAAAACACAAAAAAGGCATATATAGTTAAGGAAAAATGTAAATAAATAAATCAAAACACAAAAAAAGACATATATAGTTAAGGAAAAATGTAAATAAATAAATCAAAACACAAAAAAAGACATATATAGTTAAGAAAAAATTTAAATAAATAAATCAAAACACAAAAAAAGACATATATAGTTAAGAAAAAATGTAAATAAATAAATCAAAACACAAAAAAAGACATATATAGTTAAGGAAAAATGTAAATAAATAAATCAAAACACAAAAAAGACATATATAGTTAAGAAAAAATGTAAATAAATAAATCAAAACACAAAAAAACACATATATAGTTAAGGAAAAATGTAAATAAATAAATCAAAACACAAAAAAGACATATATAGTAAAGAAAAAAATGTAAATAAATAAATCAAAACACAAAAAAAAAACATATATAGTTAAGGAAAAATTTAAATAAATAAATCAAAACACAAAAAAAGACATATATAGTTAAGAAAAAATGTAAATAAATAAATCAAAACACAAAAAAAAACATATATAGTTAAGGAAAAATTTAAATAAATAAATCAAAACACAAAAAAAGACATATATAGTTAAGGAAAAATGTAAATAAATAAATCAAAACACAAAAAAGACATATATAGTTAAGAAAAAATGTAAATAAATAAATCAAAACACAAAAAAACACATATATAGTTAAGGAAAAATGTAAATAAATAAATCAAAACACAAAAAAGACATATATAGTAAAGAAAAAATGTAAATAAATAAATCAAAACACAAAAAAAAACATATATAGTTAAGGAAAAATTTAAATAAATAAATCCAAACACAAAAAAAGACATATATAGTTAAGAAAAAATGTAAATAAATAAATCAAAACACAAAAAAAGACATATATAGTTAAGGTAAAATTTAAATAAATAAATCAAAACACAAAAAAAGACATATATAGTTAAGAAAAAATGTAAATAAATAAATAAATAAATCAAAGCACAAAAAAAGACATATATAGTTAAGGAAAAATGTAAATAAATAAATCAAAACACAAAAAAAGACATATATAGTTAAGGAAAAATTTAAATAAATAAATCAAAACACAAAAAAGACATATATAGTTAAGGAAAAATGTAAATAAATAAATCAAAACACAAAAAAAGACATATATAGTTAAGAAACAATGTAAATTAATAAATCAAAACACAAAAAAGACATATATAGTTAAGGAAAAATGTAAATAAATAAATCAAAACACAAAAAAGACATATATAGTTAAGGAAAAATGTAAATAAATAAATCAAAACACAAAAAAAGACATATATAGTTAAGAAAAAATGTAAATAAATAAATCAAAACACAAAAAAAGACATATATAGTTAAGAAAAAATGTAAATAAATAAATCAAAACACAAAAAAACACATATATAGTTAAGGAAAAATGTAAATAAATAAATCAAAACACAAAAAAGACATATATAGTAAAGAAAAAATGTAAATAAATAAATCAAAACACAAAAAAAAACATATATAGTTAAGGAAAAATTTAAATAAATAAATCAAAACACAAAAAAAGACATATATAGTTAAGAAAAAATGTAAATAAATAAATAAATAAATCAAAGCACAAAAAAAGACATATATAGTTAAGGAAAAATGTAAATAAATAAATCAAAACACAAAAAAAGACATATATAGTTAAGGAAAAATTTAAATAAATAAATCAAAACACAAAAAAGACATATATAGTTAAGGAAAAATTTAAATAAATAAATCAAAACACAAAAAAGACATATATAGTTAAGGAAAAATGTAAATAAATAAATCAAAACACAAAAAAAGACATATATAGTTAAGGAAAAATTTAAATAAATAAATCAAAACACAAAAAAAGACATATATAGTTAAGAAAAAATGTAAATAAATAAATCAAAACACAAAAAAGACATATATAGTTAAGGAAAAATGTAAATAAATAAATCAAAACACAAAAAAGACATATATAGTTAAGGAAAAATGTAAATAAATAAATCAAAACACAAAAAAAGACATATATAGTTAAGGAAAAATTTAAATAAATAAATCAAAACACAAAAAAAGACATATATAGTTAAGAAAAAATTTTAATAAATAAATCAAAACACAAAAAAAGACATATATAGTTAAGAAAAAATGTAAATAAATAAATCAAAACACAAAAAAAGACATATATAGTTAAGAAAAAATGTAAATAAATAAATCAAAACACAAAAAAGACATATATAGTTAAGGAAAAATGTAAATAAATAAATCAAAACACAAAAAAGACATATATAGTTAAGGAAAAATGTAAATAAATAAATCAAAACACAAAAAAAGACATATATAGTTAAGGAAAAATGTAAATAAATAAATCAAAACACAAAAAAAGACATATATAGTTAAGGAAAAATGTAAATAAATAAATCAAAACACAAAAAAAGACATATATAGTTAAGGAAAAATTTAAATAAATAAATCAAAACACAAAAAAAGACATATATAGTTAAGAAAAAATGTAAATAAATAAATAAAAACACAAAAAAGACATATATAGTTAAGGAAAAATGTAAATAAATAAATCAAAACACAAAAAAGACATATATAGTTAAGGAAAAATGTAAATAAATAAATCAAAACACAAAAAAAGACATATATAGTTAAGAAAAAATTTAAATAAACAAATCAAAACACAAAAAAAGACATATATAGTTAAGAAAAAATGGAAATAAATAAATCAAAACACAAAAAAAGACATATATAGTTAAGAAAAAATGTAAATAAATAAATCAAAACACAAAAAAAGACATATATAGTTAAGAAAAAATGTAAATAAATAAATCAAAACACAAAAAAAGACATATATAGTTAAGAAAAAATGTAAATAAATAAATAAATAAATCAAAACACAAAAAAGACATATATAGTTAAGGAAAAATGTAAATAAATAAATCAAAACACAAAAAAAGACATATATAGTTAAGGAAAAATTTAAATAAACAAATCAAAACACAAAAAAAGACATATATAGTTAAGAAAAAATTTAAATAAATAAATCAAAACACCAAAAAAGACATATATAGTTAAGAAAAAATTTAAATAAATAAATCAAAACGCAAAAAAAGACATATATAGTTAAGGAAAAATGTAAATAAATAAATCAAAACACAAAAAAGACATATATAGTTAAGAAAAAATGTAAATAAATAAATCAAAACACAAAAAAAGACATATATAGTTAAGAAAAAATGTAAATAAATAAATCAAAACACAAAAAAAGACATATATAGTTAAGGAAAAATGTAAATAAATAAATCAAAACACAAAAAAGACATATATAGTTAAGAAAAAATGTAAATAAATAAATCAAAACACAAAAAAACACATATATAGTTAAGGAAAAATGTAAATAAATAAATCAAAACACAAAAAAGACATATATAGTAAAGAAAAAATGTAAATAAATAAATCAAAACACAAAAAAAAACATATATAGTTAAGGAAAAATTTAAATAAATAAATCAAAACACAAAAAAAGACATATATAGTTAAGAAAAAATGTAAATAAATAAATCAAAACACAAAAAAAGACATATATAGTTAAGGTAAAATTTAAATAAATAAATCAAAACACAAAAAAAGACATATATAGTTAAGAAAAAATGTAAATAAATAAATAAATAAATCAAAGCACAAAAAAAGACATATATAGTTAAGGAAAAATGTAAATAAATAAATCAAAACACAAAAAAAGACATATATAGTTAAGGAAAAATTTAAATAAATAAATCAAAACACAAAAAAGACATATATAGTTAAGGAAAAATGTAAATAAATAAATCACACAAAAAAGACATATATAGTTAAGGAAAAATGTAAATAAATAAATCAAAACACAAAAAAAGACATATATAGTTAAGAAAAAATGTAAATAAATAAATCAAAACACAAAAAAGACATATATAGTTAAGGAAAAATGTAAATAAATAAATCAAAACACAAAAAAAGACATATATAGTTAAGGAAAAATGTAAATAAATAAATCAAAACACAAAAAAAGACATATATAGTTAAGAAAAAATGTAAATAAATAAATCAAAACACAAAAAAAGACATATATAGTTAAGAAAAAATGTAAATAAATAAATCAAAACACAAAAAAAGACATATATAGTTAAGGAAAAATGTAAATAAATAAATCAAAACACAAAAAAAGACATATATAGTTAAGAAAAAATGTAAATAAATAAATCAAAACACAAAAAAAGACATATATAGTTAAGGAAAAATGTAAATAAATAAGTCAAAACACAAAAAAAGACATATATAGTTAAGGAAAAATGTAAATAAATAAATCAAAACACAAAAAAAGACATATATAGTTAAGAAAAAATGTAAATAAATAAATAAATCAAAGCACAAAAAAAGACATATATAGTTAAGGAAAAATGTAAATAAATAAATCAAAACACAAAAAAAGACATATATAGTTAAGGAAAAATGTAAGTAAGCTTGTCTTTGATAACATTTTTTGTTTAGTTATTGTTTCACCCATTTTTTGCAATGTTTGTAAGAGTACCAAAAATAAATGTGAAGGGATTATGTAATTATTAAAACAAACTATTTTATTTATTCAATAAATATAGTTTTTATATTCAAATTAAATTATTATTGAAGCCACAGTCTAGTTGAAACAAAAAAAAACACTTCTTGGTTATTTAATTTCATTATTAACATATTCATAACAAGTACAGAGTAGTTAAAATTAAATTCATTAAATGGATTTGTTTTACAATACTCATAGGTATGAAAAGGTGGGCAAAAAACAAATAAATGTTATAAAAGGCAAGATAAGTCATTCTTCTTCCTTTCTGAATAAGTGATGTTATTCATTGTAAAATGTCAATCTGGTGCGAAAAACAAATCTTGTCAAACGCTAGGTGAAAAATAAGGAAAAATGGCCACCACTTGTTACAAGTGGTGGCCATTTGTTTCTTATTCTCACTTAACTCTCAACACAATTAAAATAAAATTAAATTAAGCTCTAACTACTAACTGACTAAACCCTATGTATACAAAAAATATCTCCCTTCTAATGATGTCATCAACATGTATCACTAATGACCATCGCATGATATCTGTCATGTATACTTGTTTATCTAGCTATCATTCCTGTTTGTGTTAGTTATGTAAAGTTACATTCGTTTTAATTTCCAACATAAATATTTTTATTAAAACATTTTCTCTGAATATTTGTCTCTACATAACGTTTAACAATATTTATTATAATAATCGATCAAGATTATCTGGCGTTGCCCCGGCATGCCAATATAATACTACAATATGACTTAATATATATATTAGTGATGGGACGATTCTAATGTTTTTTTCTGGATTCCTATAACAATTACCAATTCTGTACTAAATTCCTGATTCCAATTCTGATTCTTTATATATCTCTAAATATTTAACTAAAGAGTTATTTTTTCTTGATTACCATAAAAGCGTATGCTAAATGCGAATATATTTTCTACAAAATTAAAGACATACTTGTTGGTGGTAATCTATAGATTTTCGTTTTACTGATTGTTTAAAAATCAATAAATATTCATTTTATTATTACTACCAGCGGTGGAAAATTTTGTTTTAAACAAATCAGATATTAGTATCGGCAAATAGACACAAATTCTTCCAATACCGATTCCAATACTTCAAAAAGTTAAGATTTTTATAATTCCTGATTCCGATTAATCATCCCAACACTAATATATAAAATTCTATTACTAATTGCTTGCTTGGTTAGCATGTAGGATGGCATCGTGCTAGTGAGTATTAAATTCCTACTTTTGAAACATTGGCTTGGGTTATTGTTGGTTAGATAACCACATCCCTTGTTCAGGACGAAGTAGATTCATTTCATAGTCTGCTTCACTACGGTTTTCTTGATCTGTGTTAGTTAATAGACTTTCATGTGTGTGGCACGGTTACTCATTTGGCAGAGTACTCACTTCGTATGCAAGAGGCTTGGGTTTCAAATCCGAGTTCGCATATGTCTAATTGATGAGCCCAAATGAGAGCGAAACTCGTCTTGGACTTCCAGTTTGTTGGCTGTCATGGCTCATATGAGCTTCGACATTGAGTGTGGAAATAATAAATATAAATATTATATATACATATATATATATGTGTGTATGTGTGTGTGTGTGTATGTATATATGTGTATTGTGTGTGCATATATATATGTATGTATATATATATATGTGTGTGTGTATATATATATATATATATATATATATATATATATACATATATGGTTCCTTCTCTCCACGAGGTTGAAGCAGCTGTCCATAAGCTAAACAATGAAAAGTCTCCTAACCCGAATCGTTTGCATGCTGAGATCTTTAAATGTTCTGGACCCAAGATGATGCAATGCTTAGCGGACATGTTGCAGACTGTTTGGCGGGATGAGTGTATTCCGCAGGATTGGCGGGATGCATTGATGGTAGTGCTATACAAGGGGAAGGGTAGCAGAGATGAATGTAGAAATTATCTGGGCATCTCTTTGCTGTCAGTAGTCGGTAAGGTGCTCTGTAGGATCATGCTAGACAGAATGGTAGAGCACATAGCTGATGATGTTTTGCCTGAATCGCAGTGTGCTTTCAGAAGATGTCGAGGGACAGTGGATATGATTTTTACAGCCAGGCAACTACAGGAGAAATGTATAGAACAGCAAAAGGGACTGTATCAGGTGTTCATCGATTTAACTAAGGCCTTTGATACAGTCAATAGGGATGCTTTGTGGGAGATTCTGAAAAAGCTTGGCTAGCCTGACAAGTTTGTAACCATCTTAAAGCTCTTCCACGATGATATGAAGGCTGTGATCAACGTTGGGGAAAGCTGCCTGATCCTATCTCAGTAGAAAATTGTGTTAAGCAGGGAGATATTCCAGCACCCACACTTTTTGCGTTGTATTTCACCATGGTCTTTCGGATGGCATGGGGGGGGTGCTCTGATGGTGTCTATATTTGTTACCGAACTACTTGAGGGGGTTGTTCAACATTAGGCGCTTCAATGCAAGTACAAAGGTACTCACCAAAACGATTCGTGACTTGCTCTATGCGGAAGACTATGATCTGGTGGCTCATACGGTGACTGATATGCATCATCTTGTGGACGCCTTTGCAGTTGCCTGCAGCGCATTCGGCCTGACCATCAATCTGAAAAAAAAGCTGTCTTAATGTATCAGCCTGCTCCAGGCATGCCATACTATGAGCCATCAGTTTATATCTGTGGGTCAAGGATAGCGGTTGTCACTAAATTTGTATATTTGGGTAGCACACTGAGTATGTCCGGTGCCCTGGATGATGAGGTATCATTAGGGATCAGCAGTGCAAGTGATGCTTTCAGAAAGTTGGACAGGCTCTTCCACGATGATATGAAGGCTGTGATCAACGTTGGGGGAAAGCTGGCTGATCCTATCTCAGTAGAAAATGTTGTTAAACAGGGAGACATTACAGCACCCACACTCTTTGCGTTATATTTCACAATGGTCTTTCGGATGGCATTTGGAGGTTGTATACCACAATCAGCCGGTCACTGGGGTGTGACCGACAGACGTGTTATAGTAAATGTCTTAAAGCGGTCTCATGAAGACATGAAGATGGGCCAGTCATTAGGGTCTGAGTAACAAGAAGAAAATCATACCTGAGATGTTGGATCTGGGTGTGGCTCCTTTCTTTTCTCAAGATGATCTCTTCACCCTGGTGGCATTCTGGTGGGAATCTTCATCTCTTTGTCCTCAGGGCCGCCTTTCGACTTCAGACATTTATGAAGGCATTCATGGCAGACACAAGAAAAATGACACGCGACACAATTGTAATATACAAAGGTATAACTAACTATTTTATTTTACATTAGAGATACAATATATATTACAAAAAAAACAATTTACAATTAATTTTTACAATAGGCTTTTCAAAGCTAACTAACCTACCCTAACTAGTGTTGAGGGAGGGGGTGGCCCCCCCTCATTTACGGAGAGACAGTCTATGCGTCCTCACATCATGGTGGTCGTGCAGGAAAAGAGACAGAAAGATAGCAAGGGGATTATGGGAAGGGGTTTCTTTGTATCTCTACGCTCATGGACAATTTACCACCCGTCCATGCTGCAGAGTGTGTTAGAAACAGTGGCACAAGGAAATAGTGCCACATCCCTCCCTATGCTATCCGAAATTTATGAGCATTCATAAATTTCAGAAGTCCCTAATTTTCCGTGAATGGTGCGTCAACCGGCCGTCAGCAATCAATGTCCCCATGCTCTACGTTCCATCAGGAACTCAGTGAAGCAAGTTATTTTTTTTCCACCAGGCTCCTGGTAGACTGGTATACTGCTTCAAATACCAGAGAGGGTAATCATCCTCGCCCTCCATCGAGGCAATGACCTCATGATTTCAGTTACTGGATTTACACTTTCTTAAGCAACCAGTATAATATTTTTTAACAAAGCCGGATTTTACGTGAGTTCATCACGCCGACCTATACGTATTTGACTAAGCCGGATTGTACGTGAGTTTATCACGCCGACCTATACGTATTTCACTAAGCCGGATTCTACGTGAGTTTATCACGCCGACCTATACGTATTTGACTAAGCCGGATTCTACGTGAGTTTATCACGCCGACCTATACGTATTTGACTAAGCCGGATTCTACGTGAGTTTATCACGCCGACCTATACGTATTTCACTAAGCCGGATTCTACGTGAGTTTATCACGCCGACCTATACATATTTCACTAAGCCGGATTCTACGTGAGTTTATCACGCCGACCTATACGTTTTTTAATTTAGTCTGCATAACATTATTTTCGTAACTGGATTTACGCTCCCTTCAGCAACCAGTATAATGTATTTTAACCAAGTCGGAGTTACGTGACCTCATCACGCCGACCTATATGTATTCCAAGTTATTACTTCAGTTACTGGACTTACGCTCTCTTCAGCAACCAGTATAATGTATTTTAGATAAGTCGGGGTTACGTGACCTCATCACGCTGACCTATATGGATTTAGTAAAACCTTGGTCTTCAGAGGTTCTAATCCAATTAATTCTGTTAGAGCAAGGAGTCTGCCGCCGAGCGACCAATAAAAACTATCCACCACGGAATATTTATTAATTATATAAAGAATTAACTAAGAAGGGCACTCAGCCTTCATGAGTTAGAATACTCAATTAGGGGAAAAAAAATTTCCAAAAATAAACAATTCAGAAACCTGGTATACATTAAATCAATGAAATAGGGTGTTAACAATTTTTTTTCTTAAAAAGAAAACATTTTAAAAAAATCATTTCAGAGCACCTCGGTCACAATTAGAATTTGTTTACACAATGCAAACGCATTTCAGTTATTACATTCATAATTAACTTTTTCCCAAATTTCAGGGTACATTTAAAAAGTATGTGTATTTTTTCAAAACTTGATTTACAAAAGATCATTAAAATTTCATTCCCAAATTTAAAAATTATTTCAAGTATTTTGGTTCATCGTTAAAATCAATTTATGTTAGTTAACTTCTTTGCAAAGTAATTCATTTATTACTTTAAAAACAATCTTCTCAAAAGGTCATAAACTTCGAATAGACCCATTTTTCGTAATACAATTCAAAAATTATTCCAAACATTTGGTTCATTATTAAAATTAATCTTCCGAAAAGATCATAGACAATTCATTTTGAATCAATTCACCCTTCACAATGAGATTCAGAAACATCCCAAATTTTTCATTTCGTAATTATTATTTTTAAAATTCAGTGTACATTTAAAGTTATTTAATTGATTCTTAAAAATCATTTCTTCTTATAGGTCATTATCAAGGTCATTTCGAATTCAGAAACATTTCACGTTAATTAACTTTATTTTCCAAAGTAATTATTTTATCATTTAAAAGCAATTCTTTTCCTAAACTCACTCACAAGGATTATTTCGAATTAATAAACTCCCGCCACACCTAGGAGCTACATTAGTTAACGACCAGTTCTGTATAGTTAAAAGCTCGAAAGAATTAAAATTTCAATTTAAGAGAGATCTTTCTAGACTGAGGAAATCTTTTTTTTCTTAATAATTAATTCAATTTTACGTATATACTCCTCAGTCAATATTTCAGGGACCTCTATCATACGGTCCAATTTCAAATAAACCTTCAATTAAAGAATTTGCTCGAATAATTCTTCCTTAAAATCATCTAGAGTTCAGGAAAATCTCTTTCGTTAGTCAAACAATATTTCCTTAGAAATTATTAAAAATTCAGAGAATATTCGAAATGTAATAGCGTAATTTTTCTTTAAGAAAAACTATGAACATTTCAGAGAACTCTTAAAAAATTAACGTAATCATGTAACAGTTGGCTTTTCCAAACACTCGAAGACTTCAAAAAAGTACTTTAAGTGCTGCTTGAATAATCGTCTCAGTTTTTATTTTTAATAAAAACCAAATGAAGACATCATTTAATGTAATTTAACGAAGCATAAATAATTTTGTTCTTTAAACTTGGTAGAAAAATTAAAAAAACTCCAAGTTAATTCGTTATTATATGCCCTCCTGCAATCAGCCATGGGGGTTTAGCTATACAATCATTAAAACGCAAGAGTAGAGAAAGAGACTGAGGGGGAAAAGAAGGGGATAGAGACAGAGCGATGTCACTACACACCCTACCACCCTCATGATATCATTACGTAATAACAAAAAAATCTTCGACAATTTTCTCTCTCGTCCTCATAGACCCTAAAAGGTAAGGGAATGAGAGAGAGAGAAAGATAGAGAGAAGAAGAGAGAGAGAGAGAGGCAGATAGCATTGTTCTACCACCCATTCCTCAACACCCTCGCAAACACCATGACGAGGTCATCTTCGCTTATCTTTCCCATGTGCGGCCATTGTTTTAAAAAATGAGTGACAGGTAGACATTAAACATTTCTACGAGTTTAAAAAAAAAAAAGAAGAAAATAGTAAAATAAATCTTATTTGGAACAATTTTGTAAAATACATTCTAACACAAAACTTTCATATTATCTAACCCCAATTTTTTTTTTACCAGTAACATTTTTTTTTTCTTTTTAAACAGACAAAACATCAATAAAAGAAACATTATCAATTCAAAAAAAATGTCCCCTTATGTTTCAGCTTTAATTGTTACCTAACCTGAAAAATAAACACATCAACTGTTCATGGAATAAAATGTAATGTAAAAGTTCTATTTTTTCAAATCTGAATCTAACACTTGCAAAGTCAAAAGAATTTTTTAAAAAGTCCTATATTTTTATAAACCTGAAATAAAGATCAGATAAAAAATGTTAGGTATCCTTTATTTTCTTTCTTTTTTTTTTTTTTTAATTTATTTTTCGAGCTTCGTGTTTGAAGGATTTTTTTCTTTTTTTTTTTCATGTAATAACAAGATGCATAGATATACATACATATCGATATATATCCGGAGAGAGACAGAAAGAGAGAAAGCGTGAGAGAGAAAGAGATATTGCATATTCTAGAGACACTTTTTTCTCATCTCTGTTTTTTTTTTTTGTGTGGGACACATTTCTTACTTTTTTGTTCGAAGGGTTACTTTCAATACTCTTTTTTTTTTTTAAATCGATCTTTTGTAAAGTGTTTTTTTTTTTTTTTTGTAGGTGCAAGACAATTTTTTGTTCAGGTTCTGAATTTTCTTTTTTTGAGTCCGTTTTTTTTTCTTTTTTTTGCGCGTGTGTACTGGTCTGCCATTTTTTTTTTAATTTTGCCAGAAATAATAGTTTTTTCCGTTTTTAAAGACCGTGGACCATTTTTTTTTTATTCGATTCGTCTAGTGGTCGTTATTTTTGGTTGTGCCGTGGGTTTAAGGGTCGAAATTATTTCCATGCTGGGAAACAATATGTTCTGGTCATAGTGCATCATTTATACTGCGACACAGATGCGACGAGATCCGTCTGGTAATTAACCAGGGTCAATCCTGCGTCTTAAGGCAACATTTATACCACAATCAGCCGGTCACTGGGGTGTGACCGACAGACGTGTTATAGTAAATGTCTTAAAGCGGTCTCATGAAGACATGAAGATGGGCCAGTCATTAGGGTCTGAGTAACAAGAAGAAAATCATACCTGAGATGTTGGATCTGGGTGTGGCTCCTTTCTTTTCTCAAGATGATCTCTTCACCCTGGTGGCATTCTGGTGGGAATCTTCATCTCTTTGTCCTCAGGGCCGCCTTTCGACTTCAGACATTTATGAAGGCATTCATGGCAGACACAAGAAAAATGACACGCGACACAATTGTAATATACAAAGGTATAACTAACTATTTTATTTTACATTAGAGATACAATATATATTACAAAAAAAAACAATTTACAATTAATTTTTACAATAGGCTTTTCAAAGCTAACTAACCTACCCTAACTAGTGTTGAGGGAGGGGGTGGCCCCCCCTCATTTACGGAGAGACAGTCTATGCGTCCTCACATCATGGTGGTCGTGCAGGAAAAGAGACAGAAAGATAGCAAGGGGATTATGGGAAGGGGTTTCTTTGTATCTCTACGCTCATGGACAATTTACCACCCGTCCATGCTGCAGAGTGTGTTAGAAACAGTGGCACAAGGAAATAGTGCCACAGTTGCTCTGATGGTGTCTATATTCGTTATCGAACTACTGAGGGGTTGTTCAACATTAGGCGCTTCAATGCAAGTACAAAGGTTCTCACCAACAAGATCCGTGACTTGCGCTATGGTTATACGGTGGCTGATAAGCATCATCTTGTGGACGCCTTTGCGGTTGTCTTGTCTTAATGTATCAGCCTGCTCCAGGCATGCCATACTATGAGCCATCAGTTTATATCTGTGAGTCAAGGATAACAGTTGTTACTAAGTATGTATACTTGGGTAAAACACTGAGTATGTCCGGTGCCCTGGATGATGAGGTATCGTTACGGATCAGCAGGGCAAGTGATGCCTTCAGAAAATTGGACAGGTGTTTGTGGAGATATCATGGGATCTTGCTGCCAACTAAGATTAAGGTTTATGCCCCATGCATTCTCTCTACACTTCTCTATGGTTGTGAAACTTGGACAACATACAGGGAGCATTTGAGACGTCTCGAGCTGTTTCACCAGATGTGCCTATGGCAAATCTTAGGTGTAGGTTCGCAGATGCTTGAACGGACCCAATTCCTTAGCATTGAGGCTCACGTTATCAAGCGTAGACTGAGATGGAGTGGACATGTGGTGAGGATGTTAGACAGTCGACTTCCTAAACAACTCCTTTATTGTGAGCTCGCCGAGGGAAGACGTATGGCTCAAAAGCCTAAATTGAGATAAAAAGATTGTTTAAGATCCACATGAAAAAAATGTGAGATTGATGAAAGAATCTGGAAGAGTCTTGCTTTGGATCTCGAAGGGTGGAGAAGGACCTTGCGGGGAGGGGTGGCAAGTTTGAGGCAGATAGAACCCAGTATAAGTGGCTGAAGCGCAATATCCAGAAAGGGAGGGTGAAAGGAGCCGAGGATGGGAGGGGGCGTCAAATTGGTCTGGAGTGTGAGGTGTGCGGAAGAATATGTCTGAGCAGAGCTGGGATGATGAGCCACCAAACTACTTATTGGCGCAGTGGGCCACAAAGCAGTCTTGAGTTGCCAGAGTTAACCTGTGTCAACTGTGGGCAAACGTACAAAACGGCAGGCGGTTTGAAACGGCATTTGATCCTACATAAAAAAGAACATTAACAACGTGCTGCTAGTAGTGTACACGTCTGTACAATGTGTGCCAAGGAATGCAAGAGTTTGGCAGGGCTTAAAAGCCACATGCGTGCGGCCCATCACTGAATGTTTTCATGATTCTATATACCTTCTTTTTTTTAGTGCTATATCGAGTGATGGCAATGTTCGAAAGCGAATTGTCTGCCATCATATGTATGTGTATATATATGTGTGTGTACATATATATGTATAAGCGAGATAAGACACTGATAGAAATTCAGATGAAAAATCCTGATAGATATTACTTGAAGTAATACTTTCAAGGAGATCCTAGCCAAAAAGGAAAAGCTCAATATTTAAGAATAGATCAATATATAAGTTTCGTGGTTCAATTATTCTCGAGTAACCATCATTATATATATATATATATATGTATGTATGTATATATATATATATATATATATATATATATATATATATTAAAATAGCCCCTTTTAATATATCAAGCAATAAATTCTTAAATCGAATATATGTCTCTATATGTTGTTTTTTCAGAATTTAAAATTGAACCACGAAACTTATATATATATATATATATATGTGTGTATGGATATATGTATGTATGTGTATGTATATATGTGTATGTATGTATGTGTATATATATATAGGTGTGTATATATATATGTGTGTATGTATGTGTATATATATATATATAGGTGTGTATATATATATGTGTGTATGTATGTGTATATATATATATATATATATATAGGTGTGTATATATATATATGTGTGTATGTATGTGTATATATATGTGTGTATGTATGTGTATATATATATATATATATATATAGGTGTGTATATATATATGTGTGTATGTATGTGTATATATATATATATATATGTGTGTATGTATATATATATATATATATATATGTAGGTGTGTATATATATATTAGGTTGTCCGGAAAATAATGGCCAATTTTAGAGAAAAAGGATTTATTAATCAAATAGGTGACACTAGACATTGAAATTAGTCAAAGTATGATCCTTGAACAGCCATGCATTTTTGCCATCTATCAACTAGATCATTTATGCCTCGTTGATAAAAATTCTTTGGCTTAGATGCTAAGAAATCTTTGAAAAAAGATTCAACCACTGCATTAGATCTGAAAGTTTTGTTGCTTAAAAAAGCGGCTAAATGCTTGAAAAAATGGTAGTCCGTGGGTGAAAGATCTGGAGAATAAG
>NC_136499.1:40566975-40626975 GCF_053919585.1 Euprymna scolopes
GTTATTTATATCTGAAATATTTCGTAATAATATTTGGTTTGGTTGTTTTGTAGACGAAATTTGTTGTTTTTGTTTTTAACTTTGCAGAACATGATTGAGTAAAACAAGAAGAAAATCAAAAATAATAGTCTCAGTGTTTTGCACATGTTCAGTCAGGAAGCCGAGATCTTCAGAGACCCTGATCTTGTAGCACAAGGTTCATATTTACTACACAACCCACTTTATCTATCAGGAAAATGTCAACTACACATGTTATTCGGGAGATTTTTTTTTTTTCGTCTAAGTTTACCTTCCACATTTTGAAAGTCTAGTCTACCCTACTATTTCATAGCTAGATGAAAGAATCACCAATTTTTCAAAATATTTAGTTTCAAACCAAAATATGTAAATCATTAAAATTTATTTATTGGCTGTCTAACTGACATTTCGTTTCATGTAACTCTTTTCAGCAGATATTCTGATAGGATTTAATATACATGGTGTTAAAATACTTGTCGCTAACATATTGCCTCTTGGTATGCGTTATCAGCTTTTGTCTGAACAATAAAGATCATCAAAATAAACATTTGCAAACATGATTCTTCAATTACATTTGTCTTCTGTATTTGAAGCTATTCCATTTCACTCTCTGTATTGTGTCTCAAAAATGTTTTCTGAGACACCTTCCGTGTGTATACATACAATGTCTAAATTTAAATTGTTGTCATCGATAATTTTCATCCTAAAATATCAACATTTCAATTTAAATAGCCAATTATTGTGTATTATGACACCGTGTTCTTTACAATAAAAGATGCAATTTTAATTAAATCCTTTCATAAAATACTTCATCCGACTAGAAATATTTTTCTGCTGAATGTCATATTTGTTATCAGCATCACATTTGGAAACTAATAGTAAATACATATAGAACTACATTATTGCATGCATTATTAATAGATGATTCATTCATTTAAGTGGTGTTCTGCCTGGTGCAGGCATTGATGGCTATGGCTCTTCATCCATCTTTCTCTCTCGAGGCATTCATGAATTCATTGTTGCTCATCATTTTTGATGTTGCCCGGGTGTTAAACATACGTTTCTTGCTGTCGTCCCCTACTTCTTCTACCCACCATCTTTCCTGTTATTCTTTGTTGGTTTTCGGAGAGTAGTTTGATGACGATCAATTGCCATCTGTCTATCATGGTAATCCTTACCGAGCTAGGTGTCCTGATTCAGAACCTTATTCACGCTGTTTCTCGAATAAAGAGTTTGATGTATTGCCACAGCTTTTTTTTGCAGTTGTACACACAGTAGGTTGCATTTTCTTTCTGTCCAAGTAGTGCCAATACTGGGCGATTGTCTTGACTAGTATACCCAGAGGTATTTTCTGCTCAACACAACAAAATACAAAAACAAGAACAGAATTATTTCTGTTTGCTTCCATATTACATCAGTCACCTGCTTTGCATGACCTCACGTTACCCTGATCAGAGAGGGGGAGTGGGTTTTCCACAGAGAGGCTGAGGAAAGGAGGCATCTTACTTTTTCTTTGACAGTAGTACTATCCCACTATTCATGTACGTTTCGGTTATATTTATTTTTATATAAAACAAAGTAAGGTGATAGCTAAATAATTAAGTAATAATATTAATATAGGAACAAATGTGCAACAAATTAGGAATTCATAGGAAACTGAAAATTAACTGCTATATGTGACGTCACACGTTACCCATTTAAGGTGTATTAAAAATAACTCACCTTCTATTTGTGCATAAGCTTTTAGGAAAATTTAAACACAACATATACTCGCCCAGTAAGTAATTGTATCTACCAAGATTTTTTAGTTTTTGGTAAAAATAATTTAAATAAATATGTTTCGCGTTTAATTACATAATTATTTCATTGTATTGTAAGTGTTAATTTGATTTTTTTTAATAAAAAATCAGTAGAACAAAAAGTCAGATGTAGAAATAACTTTTGGAACCTTTAGACTTTTCATTCGAAATTCATTTGCATCTTAAATTTTGTTAAAAGGTAATAGTACAGTATTATCGTCCATTTATCCTATTATATATAGAGCAGTTTTTTGTGTGTGTTCAGCTAAAAGTAAAAATCTACAAAACAAAAATGCACAAACTTGGTATTTTCTTAATGTGTTACCTCAATTGAATATTATCTAAAACTTGGGAAGCGGGCAACTGACCAAAGTTTCGTTAAGGAAAAGGGAAGTAACTCTAATATTTTTATCAAGAAGTTAATTCTCTTATGCCGACTCATTCCTTGGGGCATGTAAATAAAGGAACATTGTCTGAGCATATATATATATATATATATATATATATATATATATATATATATATATATAATGTATAATTATGTATGTCAAGCTAGAGAAGAATGTGTTGGGCAGAGGAGAAAAAGGGGGTTGGGAAGAGGGAAGGGAAAATGTGATAGGAGAAACGTAGAAAAATAGAGAGGTTAACAGAGAAAAGTAGAGAGAAGTTTAATAGAAATATGTTACAATTTTGTCCTGAGCAACGTCGAGTAACCCTACTAGTTCTAAATAAAACAAAATAAAATAAATAACATATTCTTGCATACGCTGCAGTTGTATGAAAAAAAATAAAACAAAAACAAATGCTTTTCTCTATTTAAGACAATAAATAAAAATATTTTATTCATTAATTATAAGACTTAGTCATCTCTATATTAGTACAATTGTGTTACCATATATTGTGTGTATCTGTGAGTGTGTAGTTATGTTTCTCACTACTACATTTTTTTTTTTGCTTGAATCAAATATTTATTGAAAGAAAACACGTAATGGAATAAAATGAAATTAAAAAAAACTATTTAAAAAAATTATGTAACTGAATAATATTTCAGTTTAATTGTATGCAAGTAACTTTCTTTTTTAGAGTTTTATTAATAGTTTAACACAAAAAAGAGTGCATTAGTTCGTGACTCTTCAAAATCTGAAAATAAATTGTTTATACATTTGAACTATGGAATCGTCATGTGCTAAAAGATTGAAAGTTTTAGAAGCCATTTGCATCTAATAATTTTATATTATTAATTTTATTTATTAAGCATTTGAATATTTTATTAAAATATTTATTAAATATTTTCACGTGCATAAGAGTTATAATAAATATTTGAATAAAACATGCAAATGTTTAATAAATAAAATTAATAATAAATACTAAAAATAGGGGTGATGTGAAAATATAAAAAAAAGGGCAGGCAACTCTCTCAAAACGCTCAGGAGAGCGTAACAATTAAATACCACAAAATCGCTAATAAAAAATAAATAAACAAATCAACAATAGATGTAATAATTTTATGAATTTAGATTAAAACATTTTCTTATAGTTTTGCAACAATTTGATTTTAACTTAATACTTTTGTAATTAAACTATACAGTAATGGTTAAATTTAACTTTCAATAGAAAAAAAGCTATTAAAAAATTATTTGGTAGAGAAGACAGTCTAAAATATGTGAAACAAAAATTCTAGTAACAAAGCCCCTGGAAAATATCGGTTATTTATAACTAGTTATTAATAAATAATAGTAAAATATTATCATTATTATTAGTAGCAGTAATATGACATAACTATGTTAACACACAAGTGTTGCATAGAGATGAGGTCTTTTTATTAAGAGATACGGGGACATGTATATTGATGAGAGGAAGATACGTTTATACATCTCTTGAGTGTTTCTTAACATAGCGACTGAGAGAGAGGGGGTGATTAGTTCTTTTAACATGGGAGGGGACCATCATTACTTATGATGGGGAGGCACATTACTTAAGATGGGTAATACAAATACAAAGTTCATTAATAACGATGATTTCACATTACCTTCAATTTGGTAGAATGATGATATGAAGACGGCAGTTACAAAAATATTATTATTCCATTTGATCGGTCGAAATGATGATCACATCCAGGAATTCAAAGTCGTTTCTACATGTTTAATGTTCTAATCCGCCGTTCCTCAGGGGACCCTCCTCTGACTGCCTTTGCTGACTGTTCTCCCTGCCCGACTGCTCCGACTTCCTTCTTCTTCGACCAAACTAGCTCCTATATTGAGAATTCATTTCTGCCATGACGTCATATGTGTGTCTATCAACATGATCGACCAACGTGGCCTAAACATGCGTGGTTCGGCACATGTTTCCAAACCATATCTGCAGACAAAGAATTTTCACTCCTATTTTTTCCTAACAACATATTTAAATTGCTATTGTTCATTATTCTCTAGCTGACCTTATTTTAATTCAGTTTTCATAAACAGAATTGAACAATCAAATTTCCTTTTCAAACAACATATCTAAACTATTTTATGTGAAACTGAACAATGCGAAATTCCATTTCTGAACCTTGATTACGAAGTTCAAATCTCGGTCTATCCTAATCTCATTTTCACTTATCTAATGTTTTTCTTACTTACAAGAAAACAGGAACCTTTCTTGTGACACAAGTTTTGGTTAAATCACTAAAATTACGAAGTGTCTTCAATAAGTTCCCAGACGTTTTTTGTGGAGGCACTTTTATTGATAGTACACTCATAAAACTCTATTCTCCTTCACAGTATTCTCCTTCACAGTATTCTCCTCCGGCTGCAATGCACTTGTTGTACCGCTCCAACAACTTCTTAAAGTCCTCCTGAGAATCCTCTTATGTGAGGATGTCAATGAACCTCATAGCAGCTTTTTTCATGTCGTCAATTTTCTTATGACGATAGGCTCTAAGGTTTTTCTTGAACTTATCGAATAACCAGAAGTCATAGGGAGTAAGGTCTGGACTATAGGAGGGTGAGAAACTGTCTTGATGCCCATCTTGGTCAAATAGTCTGTGACAAGGGTGAAGTTACTCTTGAGACAAACTTTATGCAAATATTCTGCATCTTCAGTTCCTCGTGAATAATTGTGTGAACAGTTTCCACATTGACACCAAACTGTGCACGTATTGTCTCTATAGACATACGGACGGTCCTTATCCGTGGAATTCTTTACTTGACCAATTAACTCTGGTGTTCTGACTTCCTTACTCCTCCCACATTTCTCATCATCCCTCACAGACTGGCTGCCTTCCTTGAATCTCTTATGCCACTTAAAAAACTGATGCTAGGTGCGTGCAAGATGGTCAGAAAGCTGTCTGAAGCATTCCCTACGTTTCTGTGACATTTTTTCCAAGTTTAAAATAGAATTTTCTTGCATATCCTTTTTATGAACTATCCTCACGTCCAGATTGCATTTTTGAAATTTACCAGCTGTAACAATCGGGTTTTAGTATGATGTATTCTAATTCCTGCTGTAGCTGTTCATTTGAACGTGAAATCATAAGAATTGGTCGGTAATCTCCTAAGATGTGTAGCAATAACATACTTAATTTTTAAGAGTCTATGACGATTTTAAATGCCTGTACAAAAACGGCCTGGAAATTTATTGAAGGCACCTTGTAAGCAACGCTGGGCTTGAATAGTACCAGATGGGTGACCATTGTAGAATTCTAGATGGTCTATGTATTTGGGTATGCACACACACACACACACACACACACACACACACACACACACACACACACACACACACACACACACATTAGGTTGAGAAGAAAGTTCTTGCGGAATTTTTAATTTTGAACGATAGAGTTCCAATGAGAAGCCCCTTAGGTCCTGAATTTGCAGATATTTTTGTAGGTTTCTATGAGTCGGTACTGTTTAGAAATTTACTGAAGCCATCAATATATTTTAGATACGTCGATGACACTTTTGCAGCCATTGTTTCTGAGAGCGAAGCAAAACTCTTTTTCGACAACCTCAATTCTCTCCACAAAGCATTATCTTTAACTATGCAGAAAGAGAGTAATGGTTGTTTGCTTTTCCTGGATGTTTTGATTGAACGTAGTAAGACTTCTTTTCTTACTATAGTTTATCGCAAACCGACCTGCACTGGTTTTTATATGGATTGGCACTAATTTATGCCTACTTCCAGGAAAACAGGGCTTACTCATACATTAGTGTATAGAGCCGTTAGAATTTGTTCTTCAAACAAACTTGAACATGAATTGAACAATGTCAAAGACATTTTCATTCATAATGGTTATCTGGAGAATTTGATTCATTCTATTATCAATAATCAAGTAGAAAAATACAAATCTCCTATAGTACTAGGTCTTCCTAGGTGTCCTCTTAATTTAAAACTTCTTTGGATTGGAGATGCTGATCAGTGTTTGGGCAGACAGATCATTAAGTCTGTGTCAAGTTATTTCCCGTCTGTTGTGTTACGTTTGATTTTTGGTGTAATATCTGCATTCCTCCTGGTCACAAAAGATAGTTAACCTTACATCACACAAAGCAATGTTATTTATGAATTCAGTTGCCAGTGCGTTGCTGGCTATGCAGGTCGAACCTTCTTAAATTTGCAGACACGCATTAATCAGAATATCCCAGCAGAAATTAGACTGGGCAAGTCATTTTGCTCTCACCCCTTTTCCACTTTGGAATATGTCATTTCTAATCGAAAATCCAGCTTGAGCTAATGCATATAAAATAAATTGTTTTAGAATTTTACACCAAGCTGACTCTCAAAATCATTTAAATATTTTGGAATCAGTCTCGATTATTTCGTGTAGGCCCTCTTTTTGTTGGTAGAAGGTATTTGTTAAATCATTGGATTTGCTCGAGGATATATTTTAATTATTCTCATACTCCCCCCATCTTATTTGTACCTGCATTTTAGATAATTGTATATATATTATTTTACATAAATTCGGTTTTTTTTTTTTATATTTTTAATTTGTTTTTTTACTCGTTATCCTTGCTCTTTCATGAGAATTTAATTCGTTTTTGTATTTTTATGTTAACCAACGATTAACTCCTGATGAGTTTTTTGGTGAAAGGGGCCCTTAGGTTTTTTCCGTATATTATTTTTAAATTGCTATATAATGTATATATTAATGATTTATACATAGATATATAAGTAAGATATATTTTCTATCCTGCCTTGACAGAGTTCAAAATAGGTTTTGAAACTTAGTAGGTGATGCCCTTTTCTTTTCCCTGCAACCTCTTTTGTACAGAAGAGACGTCGCAAGTCTGTCTCTGCTCTATAGCTATTTTCATGTTTAGTGCTCGACTGAACTCCAATCTATGGTCCCCTTTTGCTAAACTTTCACAAAAACACTCGACTTGCTACAACCACTATATATGATTTTCTCCACTTTCTATTTGTTTCTAAATGTTAACACACAGATTCCATGAACAAAGCTTCTTTTCCAGAACTGCCAGCCTTTGGAACACTGTTCCACTGGCATGCTTCCTGGCTAAATACAACATGGTAGCCTTCAAATCTAATGTAAAGAAGTTCCTGTTAAGCTGTCCTCATAAATAATCAAATTCTACCCAATTTACACCGTAAGTGATTACTACACCATCACCTTACATTCATTAACCCTTATCCTCGAGTGGCCTTCAGGATTTGATAAGTGGTGATTCCCAAGTAAAATATATATATATATATATATATATATAGAGAGAGAGAGAGAGAGAGAGATAGTGAGATAGAGAGATGTTTATATAAGATGTAGATATAGAATACACTAACAAATATATGCTTCTTTAGTTATATGTTGTTAAACTGAGATGATGGCAAAATGATGAATGAACTACATACAATGTACCCCAAAGGAGGAGATAATGACTTAGAGAATGACATCATGATTAACGAATATCCCCACTCCACAAACAAAAAGAATGTAATCCTAGAAGGATGTTACATGTACTATACTTTCTCAATCCCAAAAGAGAAGATAATGCCTAGGATGATTTCATCATGACGGATAAAAATATATAACACAGAATTAAATAAGCATAAATCATTTTAATTTTTATTTACTTAGGATCGGTAGAGAAAAAAACTTTCACAGAAAATATACAAAGTGATCAGCTTTATCATTAGAAGATGAAATGACCTGAAGATCGTTAAAAAAAGAGGAGGAATTGCCATTATTAACAAAACTATTATAGGTTCTCCAGAAATCACGAGAGCCAAACTTTTGAAATAAGTCACGAATCCTTTAAGAATATCTAGACTTCGCCTCAGAGATTGCTCTCTTGCAGGCATTTCTAGCTTTTCTGTAAGATTAGAAAATTTAACTTTATTGGTTTGCATTTTAAGTGAAAGGCGTTTTTATTTCAAACTATGTATATTTATAATTTTTCAGAAAAAAAAGTTGAACTTTTTATGATTTTCTTTTTTATCTCGTAAATAAAAACGTTTTAACGATCACCCACTTTTTTCGTATATTATTGCTAGCCTGCTTATGGCGAACGAACATAGACTAAATTGAACCCTTGACTTAGGAAACAATACGATGATGAATGAACACTACTCTTAAGGAAGTAATTAGAAGAGTGGTTTTATTACAACGGAACCGATTTTATACTACCTCACCCCCATTAAAATATATTCCGAGTAAATCGAGTTTTTCTTTCATTAATTTAAAAATAACTAGTCACAAAAACATTATTTACTCATTGTTAATTTGCATTTTTTGCTAAAATCAAAGTTAAGTATCTGTTCGCCTCTTCTCAGCGACATTTAATGTTTAACTGATTTCCAAAAGTTTTCACAAAAATTATCTCCCTTAGAAATGAAAATCTGAATAGGTTTCAAAATGCTATCCTTTTTTCTATATATAAAATGTCTTTAATTAATTTTATTAAAAATTATAGTAATATTACTACCCATAAAACGATTTCTTATATAGAGGACTAGCAGGAAGACCCGACGTTACCCGGGCGGATTTAGGATCAACGAATGTTTCAACCTCTCATATTTTCTTGTCATTGAAATAGGGAAAATCGGCCATTTTCAATCCTCCCTGTATTTACTTAGTCCACAATACATTATAGTCTACGTTGCACTGTAGAAAACCTATTGTTGATTTAAAAACGTGTTTTTATATAATGACTTCAATTAAAGTTTAAAATGCAAAAATCAAGTATAATGGTTCAATTCTGGTTTAAATAGAAACATTCATTTTGAATGCGCCCCTGTCATATCAAAGAAATTACTGTTGATTTTATATGCTAGGCCTTTCTGCTTGTGCGGCAAATAAAACTTCTCAAATGCACTTGTGATGTTAGGTTGTATAATCGCCTGTTCCTTCTTTCATCGGATTTTTTCGATTATTGATACTTATCACAGGCATTCTGATACAAAATCTATTTAAGAACTCTGCCACGCACATTAAGTACATTTGTGTGAAATTTGAAAAAAAATCGACCCAGCCATTTAGGAGTCCATAGAGAAGTTTCCAGACTTTTTTCGTAAGGACGTCTGATTGAACACGACAGAGTTATTCTTTTTTTTTCCGATTTTTCTGGATATCTTTTCCATTCGCTAAGCGGTCTTTTTTTATTTCAGCTGACATGTTGTATAAAATGGCGCCCAAAAGTTGTTGTTCAGCCATATTCTACCCAAGCGCTTTTTATTGGTGCATTCGATTATCATCCGGAGCGATTGTTGTTATCGTTTTCTTTTCTTTTGAGGCTTGGTGTATTTAGTTTTTTTTTTTATCGGATGCACTGATAGAAAGTGCTTGAGTAGTATGGCTGAACAACAACTTTTTGGCGCCATTTTATACAGTATGCCGGCTGAAAAAAAGACCGCTCGACGATTGGAAAAGATATCCAGAAAATCGGAAAAACGAATAACTCTGTCATATTCAATCAGACGTGCTTGAATAATGACTTGCTGCCAAAATATACATATATATATATATATGTGTGTAAATGTGTATATGTATGCATATGTATATATGTGTGTGTATGCATACATATTTATGTGTGTATATGATGTACTTGTTTGTTTATATGTACGCATGTATGTATATCTATGTATGTATACGTGTTTATATATGTATACTTACACACACACACACACATATATATATATATATATATATATATATATATATATATATATATATATAAATAAATGTTGTTTGTTTTGGTTTTAGCGATATGTTTTGAATGAATTCAATTATTTATGAAAGCGCATTTTTACCTAAATGCGAGCTGGGAATAATTTTCCCTTTAACCAATTTGGGGAGCAGTATATATATTATTTTAATTTCAATTACATTTTAAAAATAATATATATATATATATATATATATATATATATATATATATATATATATATGTTTATGTTATATATATTGGTTGTGGAAATAATTATATATAATCTCTTACATTCTGAAAAATTCCATTATCAATTATTCGCTAGGTTAGCATTGCTGGATGGCATTGTCCTAGCGAATTGAAAATTCCTATTTGTGAGACATCGGCTTGGGGTTATTAGCTGGTTGGATGATCGCATCCCTTGTCGAGACAAAGTATGTCCATTTCTCAGTCGGATTTTTGCCCGGTTTGCATGATCAGTGTTAGTTAATAGACTTTCTTGTGTGCGGGGCCTCTGCTCAGCTGGCAGAGTGCTTACTTCACATGCAAGACGCTTGGGTTTCAAATCCTGTGTTCGGATATGTCTAACTGATGAGCCCAAATGAGGGCGAAACTCGAGTCTTAGACTTCCGGTTTGTTGACTGCCATGGCTCTTGTGACTGCGGCGTTGTTTGGCTGTGGAAATATATATATAATCTCTCACATTCTGAGAGAATAAAATATATATATGTATATTTATATTTTATAAATATACCTGTATCTCTATAAAAGTGAACGTGTGTGTGTCTGTCTGTCTGTGTACATTTCCCTACACAATAACGCTGTCAATTTTCAGTCTACAGACTCGAAATTTGATATACAGGGTACTGAGATTTGGGAAAATCTTGGTGATCGGTTTTCGGCCATAAATTTGGCTGTTAAAGGGTCAAAGTTCAACGATTTGACCTTTGAGAACTCTACCAAACTCTTCCGCCAATTTTGGATCTAAACACTTAAAAATTTAGATATAGGTTCCTTGGACATGGATCTAATTTAATAACTTGATTTGAGCCCAAAACAATAAATGTTAAGGGGTCATAATAGGGGTCAAAATTTAAAAATATTGACCTCTGCGGTCTCTACCAAATTACTCAAACACTTTCTGGTCTAAGCATTTGAAATTTTACATAAAGGGTATTCAGAGATAGGGCAAGTTTTTTAATCGGTTTGGGTCGAAAATTTGAGCTAGCAATATATAAATGTATCTATGTATGTTTGCATGTCTGCGTAAGACTTTCGATAGAGGCGACAGATTTTCACATGATAAGTATCGTTTTGAAACTCGACCCTTCAAACAACAAATACCGAAAAAGTGGTTAAAAACATTAATTTCTTTACCCTCAACTGGGCACTTTTCTACAGGGAGGGGTCGCTTTTTTCGCCGATATTTTCGAAAGTCATCCCCTCTTTTCGATTGTCTAGCCTTAATTTAAACCTATGTCACTTCCGGTTTGACGGTGGTCGTAACAGCAAAGACGTCACGTTTTTCCCCGTTCTTTTCCTTCTTCGCAGTACGGGTTCGAGCCTGCCTTCCTACTACCACTTTTATTTTTGTTTTGTTAAATACACCTCCAAACACCCAGGCAACGCCGGACTGAAATGCTAATATATATGTGTGTGTGTGTGTGTGTGTGTGTGTGTGTGTGTATGTAACAGAGTATGGACGTATGTATACAAATGCATGCGAATGAGGTTACCAGTAATGAAAGTCTATAAAAAAGAGAAATCACATAGAGAGTACGATTATAATAACAGCATGAATGATGTTTGAGAACATGTTAGAGAAAACGATCACGTGAGAGACATCATAGCCGAGACGAGAAGTCACGTGTGGTGGAAGAATAAGGAAATAAATGTCATTGTACAACAAAATGGTAGATGGGACTCTCTTAAGCCGTGGTAAGCACCTCATCTGGTGATGGCGTCACGATAAAAAATACCCTTGATAGCCCTGGCGAAGCATCAAGTATTCAGCTAACAACAAGATTTGAATTACACTACAAACTCGTATGGTGAGTTCAAACTCGGCTACGGCCGCGCTGGATGATGGATGGATGTACAACAAAAAAAGCGAGTTAAAGTTCTTTTCTATCCTTTGTCTGCTTTGCGACTGAAGCTACAACGTGTTGGTTCCAGGACAACGTTACATATGTAAGAGTATGAAAACTGGAATAATTAATGAGCTTATTTGAATGTCAGATTTGATTTGTGATATTAAGAACTTAAAAGAAATAAATAACAAAATTGTAATAAATATTTGTGAAATTTAAAAATTGAATTCAACGATTCAAATAAGCAAAATGTGCACAAGATCACATTTAATGTTTAATTCCATATAAAAAATAACTTAATATTTTAATGCTGAAATTAATTGATGACTTTCAGTTCTTTAAATGTGTGTAATCTTCTTTCTTTTCTTCTAAATATATAATCATATATTTAATTTTTTTCGTTTTTTTTTTCTTTCTTGTTTCATGTTCCAGTACCCTTCATTGTTTCAAGGTATTCTCTCACCATGGAAAGGTTTATTACTATACGGACCCCCTGGTAAGATTTGGTGCAAGTTTAAATAAATACACACATATAAGGTACCCTGTAATTGAATATATATATATATATATATATATATATATATATATATATATATATATATATATATATATATATATATAGATGTTGTTTTTGTTTTGTTTTAGCGATATGTTTTTGAATGAATTCAATTATTTACAAAAGTGCATTTTTACCTAAGTGTGAGTTGGGAATAATTTCCCTTTCAACCAATTTGGTAGCTCCACATGGGGAGCAGTTTATATATTATTTTTAGAATGTAATTATCCACTGACAAGTGTTTCGTCGTCTACGACTCATCAGAGAGGCTGTATCTAGTGAGATTCGTAATCGGGACCCAACAGTATATATATATATATATATATATATATATGTATATATATATATATATATATATATAAGGTACCAGATTTTTTTTCGTATGGGCACTTTTATTGATAGTAAACACATGAAACACTAGTCCCCCTCGGAAGTAATCTCCTTCGGCTGCAATGCACTTGTACCATTCCAACAACTCCTGGAAGGCCCAATGGAAGTCCTCTCGTGTGAGCATATTAATGACTCTCATAAAAGCCTCTTTCATCTCCTCAATTGTCTCGAGCTTAGAGAATAACTAAAAGTCATAGGGAGCAAGGTCTGGGCTATAGGGAGGGTGAGGAACTATCTTAATGCCTGTCTTGGTCATATAGTCTGTGACAAGGATGGAGTTGTGGATTTGTGGATTCGTGCAAATGTTCCGCATCTTCAGTTCATCGCAAATAATTGTATGTACAGTTCCCACACTGACATCAAACTGTGCACGTATTGTCTCTATAGACACACAATGATCCTTATTCATGAAATTCTTTATTTGGCCAATCAACTCTGGTGTTCTGACTTCCTTACTCCTCTCACACTTCTTATCATCCCTCACAGGCTCCCTGCCTTCATTGAATCTCTTATGCCACTCCAAAACTGATATTCGATTCAGGCAAAATGGTCAAAACCAGTCTGAAGCATTTCATACATTTCTGTAGCATTTTTCTAAGTTTAAAATAGAATTTTATTGCATATCGTTCTTCTAAAGTGTCCTCACGTCCAGATGGCATCTTTTGAAATTCACCAGTTGTGACAATCAGGCTTTAGTAGGGTGTTTTCCAATTCCTGCTGTAACTATTCATTTGAACTTGAAATCATAAAAATTGGTCAGTCATCTCATAAGATGTATAGCAATAACATATTGAATTTTCAAGAGTCTACAAAAATTTTAAATACTTGTACAAAAATGTCTGGAAACTTATTTAAGGCATCTTGTATATTTGAAACAATTTTGGTTTAACACCATCAGTAACTTATATCTATTGATTCTCGTGTTTGAATTCTGCCATAAATATACTTTATATCAAATGCTCTATCTGAAAGGACACTGAGTAATTTACTGTTAATATTAGGCTGTATTCCGATTTTTAGAAATAGAATTTTATATTATTTCTATTATCTTCTATTTAAGAAAATGATTGGTAATATTTGAAACATATAAAATGCATTTTTTCCCCCTCTTTTTCAGTATAAAAAAGACATATAGACACTATGACGTAAGGGGCTACTATTTGAGACCATCTATACAAGGCTCTGTTGGAAAGTGAGCAGCAAGTTTTCTATTGACAATACATTGAAATCTTTGTATATTGATACAGTGAGAGAAGCAGGAAACAGGTAGAAAATTCAAATCTGAGGGAAAGAAGCTATTAAACTTCTTTCCCTCGAATTGCTAGACTGTTTTCTGGCGTCTAGTGACCTCTGGAGTGAAGCCATGAAATATGTTGCTTGTTTAGTTTGTCATCGATATTTGCATTGAGGTCTTAATTTTAGGTTTCAAATCAGAAAATGGCAGGGATTTGTCGAACTAGCCGCAAAATCCGACCCATTTCCTGTAAATGTCGGTAGATGACATCAAATTTTCTACTTATTTTCTCAGACCGCTTACCTTAGAAATTAACCTTACTTTCTAGTTTTTCGACTGCCTTAACATGCAGAAATGTAAATGTAAAGTGAATAAATATCTTGCTGTTAGGGTAGCCTTTTACACTCGGTTTGTGATATACCTTCTTTGGGGTAAACAAAGTAATATATTATATATACATATATATATATATATATATATATATATATATATATATATATATATATATATATATATATATATATATAGGAATATCCATTTATCTAGTGTTTCTTTTTCAGATTAAATATGTTTCTAACTCATTTCAAAGTGTTTTTTTAACATATTTTATTAACTGTTTGCTCATATATATATAATGGATTTGAGGCAAAATTAAAAACGGGAAAAGAATTTAATCTTAATTTCAATTTCTGCTGAATAGCTCTCATAACGGCCTCTATCTGAATGTTATAATTAAAGCTGAACACAGGTCTAACAAAAGGAAATGTTCCTGAAATATTTCATAGAGAACTTCTATCAGATGACACGCAATTAAGAATATAATGTAATAAGTGTATATCTATATATCTATAAAAGTGAAAATAACTTGTCAAGTTTCGGTCTACAAACTCGAGATTTGACATAAGGAGTATGGAGATTTGGAAAATCTTTTTAATTAGTTTTCGGCAAGAAATTTAGCTGTCAAGGCGTCAAAATTCAATGATTTGATCTTTGCAAACTCTACCAGACTCCTTCGCCAATTTTGGGTCTAAACACTTGAAATTTTCGGTGTAGGTTAATTGGGCATGACTCAAACTTTTTAATTTGATTTGAGCCCAAAAAGTAAATGTTCACCGGGTCAAAATTTGGGTCAATGTTAAAAAAAATTTGACCTCTGCGGTCTCTACCAAATTACTCAGTCAATTTCTGGTTTAAACATTTGAAATTTTACATAAAGGGTATTCAGAGATAGGACAATCTTTTTAATTGGTTTGGGACAAACATTAGAGCTGCCAAGGGATCAAAGTTCAAAAGATTTTACATTTGCAGTGTCTAGCAAATTACGCAGCCAATTTTTGGTCTAAACATTTGAAATTTATACATAATGGGTATTCAGACATACGGCAAGCATTTTAATCAGTTTTGGGGCGAAAATTTGGCTGCCAAAAGGTCAAAGTTGAAAGAGTTGACCTTTGCAAATTCTACCAAATTCCTCTACCAATTTTGGATCTAAAGACTTGAAATGTTAGATGTTGGTAACTTGGACATGGGTAAAACTTCATATTTTGATTTGACACCAAAATAATAAATGTTAAGAGGTCAAAATTGGGATCAAAGTTTTTAGAAATGACCTCTGTGGTCTCTACGATATTATTCAGACAAATTTTGGTCTAAACATTTTAAATCTTACATAAAGTGTATTCACACGTACGGCAAGTTAGGGCCCAAGCAAAGCCGGGCTGAACTGCTAGTATAAAAACAAAGTAAACATATATATATATATATATATATATATATATATATATATATATATATATATATATATATATATATATAAGGTTGGTGCAAAAACAATATCGTTTTCTCACATATGTTACTTTTATATATGACTAACGGGGGGTACCCGGCGTTGCCCGGGTGTTTGGAGGTAAATCAAAACTCCGGGGGGGGGGGATTTAAAATAAAAAAAAAAGTTTTGGTAGGCAAGTATGAGGATCGAACCCGAATCCTTGAGGCGAAGTTGGAAATTAAAGTGTGAACAAAAATAAACGTGCAATGTTAATCATTGCACCACCACGACATATTAACGGAAACGCGTTTGAATTTATTTAATTACTTTGATTTGGGAGGTGCACGTTTTAATGACTTAATTAGGTCAACTTTGACTGCAGAGTAGTATTTTATTTTATGCGGGAACGCTTTTTTATTTTCCCAAGATGTTGGTGGAGGGGGGACCAGCTCCCCTTGTCCATATTGAATAGCAATTGTTTGATATAAGGAAAATATTTCAACATTGATCAAAGCTGATTGCTTTTGGACATATCCGGCGATCGCCACCGGAAAAATACCGCCAGAATTAGTGTCGCTTTTATTATAGGAAAAAGCCTAATCCACATGCGGCAAGTGAAAACTGTTGAATATTTATCTTCCCGAAGTCGAGCAAATTAAATAGACAGGCGAGATCCGTTGTTAACTCAGAGATATTATGATTTATATGTGATATAAAAAGTCTTAAGAAGTTGTGAACCGACCGAGCGCTTCTCTGAAAAAAGCCTTTCTTGGACATACACAAAAAGCGAACATATATACACACATTTTCGCTTTTACATATATAGATTTCTGAATTAATTCATTAATATATATAGCCATGTTATATATCATTTTGAAGCGCATTTTCGCTCTATCAAATTGTGTTATTCATTATCGTTCTCAATGTCTTCATTTATTTTTTTGCAGGCTTTTCAACAGCATCGACAAAATTCAAATCCGCAAGATTTTTTTATTCCAGTTCAAACTAGGTCGAAAAGCTGCCAGGAGAGCTCGTGATATCAATGATGTGTTTAGCCTAGGAACTACTAACGAACGTGTGGCACAACAGTGGTTCAGTCAAGAAATTTTGCAATGGTGATGAGAGCCTCGAAGATAAAGACAGTTGCAGCCAGCCGACGACGGTTGATATGAACATTTGAAAACTTGAATTGAAGCCGATCTTCGCAAAATCGCAGGAGAAGTTGCTGTTGAACTTGAGGTCGACCATTAGCAGTCATTCGCCATTTAAAGCAAATAGGGAAGTCAGAAAAATTGAACAATGATCAAAAAATCGTTTTGAAGTGTCTTCTATTCTCCTTATGTGCAACAAAAACGACCCATTTCTCAAATGGATTGTGACGTGAGATGAGAAATAGATCCTCTACAACAAGCGGTGACGTTCAGCATAGTGTTTGGATGCCGGAGAAACTCCACATTACTTCCCGAAGCCGAAATTGCACTAAAAAAAGGTTATGGTGACTGTTTGATGGTCTACAGCCAGTCTCATCTATCACATCTTGAATCTGGGCGAAATAATTACGGCGAAGAAGTACTGCCAAAACATTGACAAAACGCACCAGAAGCTCTAACGTATGTGGCCGAGATTGGTCAATATGAAAGGGCCAATTCTCCTCTATGACAACACTCGCCCACATGTTGCTTCAACTGCCATATTTACTGGACCTCTTGTCCACCGATTATCACTTTTTCAAGCATCTCAACATCTTCCTACACGAAAAATGCTTCAAAAGTTGAGATGATGTTGAATCGGCTTTCAATGACTTCATCGCTTCTAGAACTCCAGATTTCTATGCCAATGGGATAAATAAACTTGTTTCTCGTTGGCAAAAATGTGTTAATTGTAATGGTTCTCATTTCGATTAATGAAGTTTATTATGAAAGGAGTTATGATCTTTTGAATTTGAATGTCAAAAACAACATTATTTTTGTACCAATCTAATATATATATATATATATATATATATATATATATATATATATACACAAACACACAAATGAGGGGAGATAAAATTATGTAAATTATGATTGATAAAATTCTTGTTCATAAAACAGGGGATATACGATAAAGTGAATCATTTCCTTATTCCATGGAGCTTAAAAAAAATTTTTTTTTCTCCTGAGGATAAACGGTTAGCAAAAAATTTTTATATACACTTGGTATATTTATTATTTGAATCCTTCGAACTACTGTTGTCATTTTTAGTGTTATTTTCACAACGTTTTGGTGGATATAAGCTTCACTCTTCTTCAGGTGTATGTTGTTGAACTCCGGAATTTTTCTATCGAACTCGGGAATCTGCATGGAATTGAAATGGAACTCTTTATTTAATTCACAAGGTTAGCATGCTCTTTTCATCAGCCATGAGTGGGTAGAATTCTAAGTAATTTACAATTGTATTTTAAGTTTCCTACAGGACCAACACCCACAATAGAAGATTTCATATTAAATACAGAATGATTTTATGGATTGATTTGTAATTGTTTTTATTTTCCTATTTACTTGCCTCTCCACGAAGGCAAAGTTAGACACAAGGTCGCTTTTTAATATGAAGTACATTCAGCTCCCTCAAAAATGCCAATCTGGATTCAAACAATAATAAGAAGTATTCCAATCCAGAATGATTTCTTCTTTACTGAGGACAGAATAATCTGAACAGATGCTAAAAGGAAAAAATATATACAATTATTATTTCGATGCTTAATTTGTTTTCTCTACTTATTTCTAGGAACTGGGAAGACTCTTTTGGCTAAGGCTGTAGCTACTGTATGCAAGACGACATTCTTCAACATATCCGCTTCTAGTATTGTCAGCAAATGGAGAGGAGATTCAGAGAAACTTGTCCGAGTAAGAATTATCCCTTTTTAATGATGCTTATATGATACAGTAAGAATTATCCCTTTTTAATGATGCTTATATGATACAGTAAGAATTATACCTTTTTAATGATGCTTATATGATACAGTAAGAATTATACCTTTTTAATGATGCTTATATGATACAGTAAGAATTATACCTTTTTAATGATGCTTATATGATACAGTAAGAATTATACCTTTTTAATGATGCTTATATGATACAGTAAGAATTATACCTTTTTAATGATGCTTATATGATACAGTAAGAATTATACCTTTTTAATGATGCTTATATGATACAGTAAGAATTATACCTTTTTAATGATGCTTATATGATACAGTAAGAATTATACCTTTTTAATGATGCTTATATGATACAGTAAGAATTATACCTTTTTAATGATGCTTATATGATACAGTAAGAATTATACCTTTTTAATGATGCTTATATGATACAGTAAGAATTATACCTTTTTAATGATGCTTATATGATACAGTAAGAATTATACCTTTTTAATGATGCTTATATGATACAGTAAGAATTATACCTTTTTAATGATGCTTATATGATACAGTAAGAATTATACCTTTTTAATGATGCTTATATGATACAGTAAGAATTATACCTTTTTAATGATGCTTATATGATACAGTAAGAATTATACCTTTTTAATGATGCTTATATGATACAGTAAGAATTATACCTTTTTAATGATGCTTATATGATACAGTAAGAATTATACCTTTTTAATGATGCTTATATGATACAGTAAGAATTATACCTTTTTAATGATGCTTATATGATACAGTAAGAATTATACCTTTTTAATGATGCTTATATGATACAGTAAGAATTATACCTTTTTAATGATGCTTATATGATACAGTAAGAATTATACCTTTTTAATGATGCTTATATGATACAGTAAGAATTATACCTTTTTAATGATGCTTATATGATACAGACTGTTAGTTTTTGATTGTTATTGGGTATGAAAGGGAAAACAGGCTGCACATCTATTATTAATGAAGATTTTATATCTGTCTGTCTAAAGCTTTTATTAATTATCTTCTTGGGGAATAATGTATTATTGGATGTTACTTATTTTTTTGGATGGTAGTGTGGTATATGTTCCTTCTTAATGATACCATTCTCCCAGATATTAACTCGTTTGGAGAGGCAGTGTAGTATCAGATTGGTGCAAAAGATTTGCCGATTTGTGGAAGAGGTATTTTAAACCATTGTTATTTATTTTATGCATATTGTTATTACTGAAACATATCATCAGTACGGCACAATCACTGTTGACTCACTGGTTCTCACCAGATCATGGACGTTAAGCAACGTTGAGCCTGGTCAGTACCAGACGGGTGACCATTTGGGAAAGCTAGGCACTGTATGCACCTTCTGGGAAGGTTGGACGTGGGCCAGCACCCTCACCCTGAAAAAAGGAATCCTTGCTACAAAAGCATCTACAAAGCTGCGGATGGCCTATGCTCCTCCAAGGGCTCAAGGGCTATTATTTTATTTTTTATTATAAACATATCACCATGATTAATTTATAACTTTTTCTTTCAGGTTCTTAAAGCATCATTCATATTTTTCTGCAATATTTTCATCCATGTTGACCCCAAAATGACCTTCTTTAGTCAACAGAAAGAGAAGTCATCTTCCCTCATGATAATGCTTATACCTAGACAACATTACTGACCCAAAATTATCTAGGAAAATTTGATTAGGAAATCTTGCTCCTTCCTGCATGTTATCTTAACCAAGTTCTCTCGGATTGTCACTTATTTCAAGGATTACAAAACAATTTTAATGTCCTTAGTTTAATATCATGAAAGTGGACTGAACATGAATTAGATTCATATTTCATTTCTAAACCTAAAGAATTTCAAAGGCAAGGCATTTATAAGCTCGTTGAATGATGGAATCAAATTAAAGAGAACAAAATTCGTTATTGTTATGACTAAGTATTTTCAAAAAACACAGTTTTTCATTTTCAAGATGAAATTTTAAATCAGCAAACACTTTTGCACTGACCTGATATATGTTCGTTCATAATACATGCGATTGAAGGAAATATATTATTGTTGGTACATTATCATCACTATTATTTTATTCAATTGAACGTGCATTTTACATGTTGGCATTTGATGGACGGCTTTTAAACAATATACCTTTAAACTATCTCAGGTTATTATTTATTGCTTTTTATTTCAAAGATCTTCTCCTTATGTTTGCATTAGCCTCCTTTTTTCAACTCAACTCTTCTAAATCTACTAATCTATGCACTCTCATTGATTATTTCAATGTGACCATGCCAACGAAGTCTCCTGTTCTATACATATCTTCTTATAATGTCCAGATTTAATCTTCTGCAGAAATCAAATCTACATCATTCTTTAAGGCTTGTCCTCAATCCTCATTTGCATACATCATTACACTTGGTCCACATATCCGATTGATTCTTTTCTATGGTTAACAATGATAACACTCAGATGGATAGTAATAGCAGAAGTTCTCTGAACTTAACACATCACTCAATAAATCCAGAATCAAATTAATAAGACAAAAACTTTTAGGCAAAATTCGACTTTATTCATCAACAGAGTCTCATTCTAGAGTGATACACAGATTCCAACACTTCTCGAACAATGTGTTTGTTGAACAATTTGTCTTTGGCCTCAAAATAAACCTCAGTTTCTAATATCAATTTTCATTGGAACCAAATCTCTTTACCAAGATCATTCATTTGAGGACTGCAAACAGTCGATGGTCGCTGCGGGTCAGATCTGCAGAATAGATTGTGTGTAAAAGAAATCTGAAGTCCAGTTCATGTAGTTTTACAATCTTACAATCAACTTGTGATGTGATGGATTTTCTTTGTTAAAGATCAGTTTTTCTTCTTCATTTGTGATTGTTTTTAATGATTTCTTCCTTACAACACACCAATAATGCTATTATGTAATATTCACCATTGATGGTTCTTGCATTCTCAAGGTAATCAATGAGGAAAATGACTTGCATATCTCAAAACACAGAGGCCAAAACTTTACCTACTGATGTTTGCATCTGCTGTTGCTTTGGACGATTTTAACCTGCTGCAGACTACTCAGCTGACCATGAAAGTTGATCCTAGTGTTACATGATGGATGTGTTTAATTTATTATATATTGAAGCAAAAATTCTTTTTTGTTGGATTGAAACAATTTTAAACAACGCTCTGAATTGTTGATGTTTTATTGTTTTGATGGTGAGGGAAGTGGTGATGGTGTGAGTTATTGAGTCTTACTCCATCTACAATCGACAAACAAACATGGCAAACACAAATAATAAAAGAAATTCAAACATGGCAAAAACATCACAATTGATAATATGTAGAAAATGATAATTGACTATGTGCATTATGTCATTACATATTTTTTCTTTGCATCATGTTTGCAGGTCTTGTTTGAACTTGCGAGGTTTCATGCACCATCTACCATATTCTTGGATGAATTGGATTCCGTGATGAGCCAGAGAGGGTCGAACGGTCAGGGAATGTATGTTGCTTTATGTTTCTTTTACGTTATTTAGCTTTACAAACTATGTTTTTTTTTTACAATAAAATGTCAGTGGTACTTTTATTGTTGGATTTTGACTCTATGCAATTGCTTTTTGTGATTTTTCAATCTGAGTTATTTGCCCTTTAACTTTTGGGAATTTCACTATTCAGATCATAGATATTTTTAGTGACAAAATTGTCATAACGTATCAAAATTCTTTCTGTGAAAATTGAAAATAGATTTTGGTTTTTGATATAATTTTAGTATGAGTTAACTTTTTTAATAATTGCTGTGAAGATAGCATTTGGAGATGGTAAGAAATTTGTGTCTAAAATGATAATATTGTTAAAAATATGACGATTTGAGATTCTTTGTATCATATTATTTAGACAACTGTTCTCATTTGAGTGCTATTCGCACAACGTTTCAGACGATGTAACCTCTGATTTTTGACAGCTGTCGAACTCTGGCATCTTTTTGTCAAACTCTGGAATCTGTACAAAATTTCAAACAGAATGCTTTAATACACAGGGGTAGTACGCTCTCATTCTGTCAGCTATGACTGGGTAGAGGTCTTACATAATTCGCGATTGCATTCTTAGTATCACCCATACTGAGGATTGAACCTTAAACCTCCAGAAGAGTTTGACTTGCAACTAAATTTTATTAAGTACTTTATCTGTTGCACCACAGATCCTTGAAGATAAGAATCAGAACAGTAGTCCAAATAATCAAAATTATCAATCCTCATCTAAAACATTCAGAAACATTTGAAATTCTATTTTTTACAATCATGTGTTTGATTTTTTTCATTGATTGCCTGATAATTTCGAAAGACTTTACCATGTTCATTCCCTTTTCTCAGGTGATAAAAGAAGAGAGCTCTTCTCTGTAGCAAACTGTTAGCTTACTCACGTGCTCAACAACTGATTACTATTTCGGACATACTCATTTTCTAACCTAAAACGTTTTTTTCCACCAATCGGAATCTTTGATTTATCTATCAACTCATCCTCCATTGCCATATTCTTTAACAAAAGTAATACTTTCTCTTTCAGTGAACATGAGGGAAGCCGAAGAATGAAGACCGAACTTCTAGTTCAAATGGATGGTTTGGCAAAAACAGATGACCTTGTTTTCCTCTTGGCTGCTTCAAACATGCCTTGGTCAGTTCTGGTTTTATTCAGAGCTATGGCACTTATTAATACTAGTGTTGGGACGATTAATCAGAATCGGAAAAATTATCATTTTTTTTTATCATTAGACACATTTTTTTTCCATTGCTGGTAATAATGGTAAAATAATAAATATTTATCGATTTACACTTATCAGTAAAGCTAAAATCGATAGATCATCCTTCACAAATGTATTTTGACGTTTAGAAAAATATCTGCATATTTAACATGTGTTTTTACGAAAATCAGGGAAAATAACAACTTATATATATATACTAGCAAAAGTACCCGTCGTTGACTGGGTTCAAAAATAGCCTACAGAAAATGGACTCTGATTTATTAAAGTATGATAGGTTATGAAAAGGAAGGGTTGTAAAGAGATGGCTTCGAATTCGGGGATATCAAAACCAAACCAAAATATGATGAAAGTAAAAATAAAATAGATAAACCCCATAATTTATTATACCATACCTGCTCACACGGAAACACTTATCACAATATTCTGTGGATCTATATTAAAAAACCTTGTTAAACTTTGTGACATATTTCCATTCTATGGAGGTCAGGCGCGAACGAACACCCCATAATTTTATTATACCATATTTTCTCAAACTGAAACATAATTATCAAAGTATACTTACGCAGATAGATATGAAAAGTCTTTATTAAAGTTTGTGCCTATTTCCATTCTATGGAGGCCAGGCGCGAACGCAGACCCCACAATTTTATTATACCATCACTATTTAAGTTAAAACATACTTATCAAAGTATTCTTATGTACATCTATATTAAAAACACTTGTAAACGTTTTTTTTTTAATTTTTAACTTTTTTATTTCCATACTTTGAGAACCAGGCGCGAACGCAGACCCCACAATTTTAATGAACCACCGTTCTGCCGGATCAAACATACCCATCCCTGTGTCTCGATACATCTTCTATCATTATATGTAATCAGTTTTTTAAAATAGTCAACCATATAGGAGCCTATTCGTGACCACACACGCACACATACACACACACATTCAGCTTTATATTATATATATATATATATATATATATATATGTGTGTGTATATATATATATTAGAGATTTTAAAAGAATCGGAATCGGTAATTGTATCGGAATCGGGAAAAATATTGGAATCGTCCCATCACTTATTAATACATTTGCTGCCAGCTATAGCTCTTTTAATATATTATCATTGCCAAGCTATTTTTTCTGCAATTTTCAAAAACTAAAAATAATGCATATGAATATATGGAATATATATTATATTTGTATTTATTTTTAAAGGAAATTTCATGAGCCATTTTTACTAAAGGAATTGTTATTTTTTATCAATTTGTATATTTTTTGTAATAAAAATGACTCCAATCATTCAACTTATAACTTATATATGTAATCGCTAGAAAAAAAACATTATATATGGCAGGGGCCAAATACGAGATAACTCAATTCATTCAATATATGTTATTTTGAGATGTGAGTTCGAGTTAAGGACAGTTATCGTATGTGCCGAGTGTGCATTGAATAATCTATATATTAATACGATAACGTGTGTGTTATTTTCTGTGTCACACTTACATCTGGGTCGTTTAATTATTATGTACTTCCATTTCTTGTAATAAATAATTTTACCAAGAATTCTTCATAGGTTTTGGTTTTGATTTCGATTATAGCTGATGGCACTCAAGTCATCTATTTCCACAAGCTCTTTTGTAATAGCTGTCAACCTGTGCAACATATTACCACAGGGATGTTTCTCTGCAGATTACAACATGACCAGGTTCAAATCCAATCTCCACAGATTCCTGTCATGAAGTGTTTCTATTAGTATTTGAACTTGATCCTAACAATCATAACATTTTATCAATCCTTATCCTTGAGTGGCTTTTGGACGTGATAAATGGTGGCACATTTAGGATTAAAACAAAAAATAAAAACTGAGCAATAGGCTAGTCACTGATTTACTCACTGAATAGATTAAATAGGCCAGTGTACTACAGGTGAGTTTATTTCAAGGCTCATATATAAAACATATATTCCAAACATGCCTATCATTATAGACAAAGCTAAAACCAAGTACAATAACCATATTTAGTTATAATGAACACAGGTTATCGAAACAAGAGCAAAATTAAAATGGAAACAGACTCAAATGGAGCATCAAACTAATAGTCAGACTTATTTTCTAAATAGATGAGATGAGTCAAATTATATAAAGGCAAAACTTCATTAGACTAATCGGCAAAACTAAATTATTTGCATAAACAAATGAGTTAATTTCTTTGTCTGAAATGCCCGTCTAAAACCTCTTGTTTGGGATGGACACTGTTTTCTTTCTATTAAAACCTCAGCACACAAATCAGCAATGCTTTGACTGGCAGAGGCGACCATTATCACTGGGGCCAGTGAGCGTATCATTCTTCATATTAGACACATTACAGCAAATAAGAGATTCAAAAGTGGACTTTATTTTCAGTAGCCTTGTAACTCTCGCTTTTTTATTGACTTTTTAATCCTCACGTTCCATGAGCGATGTTTTTGACAAAGCGGGAGGAATTGCTGTTTTCTGAGTCAGAATCTGACACTTATATTTGGTTAGTTTTTGATTGCGAAGTAATATTTTTAGCTGCTTAAATCAAGTGACTTATGCCTTGTCTGAAATGATTTCCATACAAAATGCAAGGATATAAGATATATATGTAAATATCAACAAATTATACAAAGTGATCATCACGTATTTTTGAGTTGCAGCTTTGTATTATATTTCAATATTATAAACTTTAATGAACCAATAATAGATTGACGATGAATATTCTGAACATTGATTGGTTGAATATTGAACTAACAGACCATATTGTCTCAGCTTACATACTTTGTCAACTATTAAAATTCTTTAAAGGATATATGTGCAGGCGACTTCACATTAGTCAGAATACTCCACTTCACCCAAAAGACAAAGCAATCCCTTTGAAATTGCTAATAAAATTCCATGTTGAAGTTGCCAAATTCTATAGTAAAAATCCTACAGGATTCGAACTCGGCATGCTCAGATTATCAGTCCATGTTGGTGTTTACTACATAACGACCACCTCCCATCACTAAAGATCACTTAAGATCAACCGTTTTGATAATTGGTGTCAAATTTATTAGTTTTACGTAGAAAAAAAAAAAATTTTTTTAAATAAAAACTCTGCTCCGTTGGGTCACCCATTGGGCTTAATTATGTTTCTTGAATCGAGTTAAAAGTGAGTTTTCAAAGTCACTTAAGTATAAATCTATATATCTGTAAAAGTGAAATTGTCTATCTGTGCGTGTGTGTGTGTCTGTGTGTCTGTGTGTACATTTCCCTACTAAACTACTCTGTCAATTTAAAGTCTAAAGACTCGAGATTTCACATAAGGGCATTAAGATTTGGGAAAATCTTGTTAGCCAAATTTCTGGCCGAAAACCAGTTATCAAAGTTCAACGATTTGACCTTTGAAAACTCTACCAATCTCCTTTGCCAATTTTGGGTCTAAACACTTAAAATTTTAGATGTAGATTACTTGGACATGGATCACACTTTTTAACGTGATTTGAGCCCAAAACAATAAATGTTAAGGGATCAAAATTGGGGTCAAAATTTTAAAAAATTTGATCTCGGCGGTCTCTACCAAATTACTCAATCAATTTTTGCTCTAAACATTTGAAATTTTACATAAAGTATATTCAGACATAGGGCAAGCTTTTTATTCGGTTTTTGGGCGAAAATTTGGCTACCAAGGGATCAAAGTTCAAAAGATTTGGCCTTTGCGGTCTCTAGCAAACTATTCAGCCAATTTTGGCTCTAAACATTTGAAATTTTACATAAAGGATATTCAGACATGCAGCAAGCTTTTTAATCAGTTTTTGGGCGAAAATTTAGCTGCCAAGAGGTCAAAGTTGATAGAGTTGACCTTTGCAGAATCTACGAAACTGCTCCGCCAATTTTGGGTCTAAATACTTGAAATTTTAGATGTAGGTTACCGGACGTGAGTCAAACTTTCTAATATATATATGTACATATGCACATAAAGTCATGAACAGTACATAGGACCTAAGCAAAACCGGGCTAAACTGCTAGTAAATCATAAAACAAAATTAGTCTGTTTCTGTTCACTGTATATCTTCTTACTTTCTTTCTCTCTACACTTAAATAATATTACTACTCTTGGTGATATTTGTTTTTATTTACAATGGACAACTCCAATCTTTTTTTTATTCTTTCCTTTATTACTTTAGAATGATAACAAATGAAGAAAGAGTAATGGAAGCAAGAGTTATAGGTCAAACTAAAGTGAAAGAGAGTAAAAATGATAGACATATACTCAGTAAGGCTTTTCATTTAGTGAGTAAATCGAAAATACTGCTAATTAAAACAATTAGAATGGGACTTTTTCAAACAGCACAATTGCAAAACTGATGAATATTTTAGCATGTATTTTGCATGCTTAGAATACATATAAAAAACTATCAGGAAACAATTGGAATATACTCAGTTTTAGTATATTAATAGGTTAAACAAATTTTTAGTGATGCTCATGCAATAGTTATTTACAAATAAGGCTTCATGAAATCAAATGAACAGCTCTTTAAAACAAAGCAATGCTAAAAGAAAATTGTCCCTTTTATTCTATATGTAACATAGTCTTGGAACCAATACGTTGTAGTCTCAGTCACCAAAGAAACAAAGAATAGGAAAGAACTTCAACTCACATTTTTGTTGTACAACAACATTGATTTCCTCATTCTCTTATTACCACTGTAATATCCCTCACTTGATTATCTTTTCTAATGTGCTCACGAACGTGCTCCCATCTTTAATGTGATCTTCTTTTTTAAGTTTTTATTTTTTCCTACTAGTGATATCATTTCACATGCATTTGTATACACGCGTCCATGCTATGTTACAAATATATATGGTAATCTCTAAAAAATGCCACTCATGGAATTGTTAATAAAGTTTACAATCCTTTCGGCAGTTCAACATGATAAGACTGTTGGAGATTCAGGTTTGAAACTTGGTGGACAAGTCAGGCATCGATTGAACTTTATTTATACAAAAAGAGTATAAGGCAATGGAAACGGATAAGATCTTACATGTGGAGAAAATATGTGTGGATGGCAAGGTTATTGAGGTTGTTCAGAAGTTTTGTTATCTTGGTGATATCATAGGAACACAGATGAAAGCAGGTGCTCGGATGATAACAAGAATTAGTGGATGGCAAAAGTTCAGAGAACCTTTGTCATCATTAATCAAACAGCGTTCCCACTGTCGACCAATGGAATAATCAGTCAGGCATTTCTTTTTTCTTACACGGAGTCATCATTTATCAAGGCCTGAAGGCCACTCGAAGATAAGAGTTAATGAGTGTACGGTAGTCACCGGGACAAACAACAGCATATTAATAAGTGGTGGAAATGTGGTTGAAATATATTATTTATGGAAGGGGGTCCAAAAAGAACTTGTTTACATTGAACTTGAAGACGACTATAATGTAGTCAGCTGGAACACAGGCCAGCGGAACAGAATTCCACAGCCGGATAGTTCTAGGAAATATGCAATGTGATGATATATAGAAGCGAGACCTGGCCAGTGAGGTTAACTGGTATGTGTGGCATGGAGAGAGATGCCATGAGAATGGTATAGTGTATGTGTAATGCAGGTTTTAAAGACTTGAGAAGTTAAAAGAAAGATGAAATTTGGACAGTATAGATGTGTGTATACAAATGACTTTGATGTTTTGGCCATATTGAAAAAATAGTTGAGAATTCTTGGGTTAGCAGATGTAGAACAATTGTGGCAGTAGGAACAGCTCATTAGGGAAGGTCAGGGAAAGTATGCAAGTGATGAGGATGAACTTGAGAGAAAGTGCAATAAATAAAAACATGGCCAGCTTAGCTTGAAAGTCAATTTCTAAAAAGCCATCCAACCGATGATGATGATAATGATGAAGAAGAAATGTGTTTGGATTGCAGAAAAGAGTCTGAAATTTATCAACAATTTCCATCGGTGTATTTGTGCGGTTTTTCAAAGTTGTATTAATTTTCTAATTCCTAGGGAACTTGATCATGCGATGCTTCGTCGGCTGGAAAAACGAATTCTTGTGGACCTGCCAACCATGAAAGCTCGAAAAGCAATGATTAACCTTCATTTACCAAAAGTGGTCATTCCGAAAGAGGGAGGCTTGGAACTTTTAACAGAATTAGACTATGACCTCCTCGCAAAGGTATGTCATTGTTATTGGTTGAAAAGAACTATGCACGTTGTATTAGGAAAAAAAAAAGCTATTGATCATAAAAAAACAAGAAATAAACTAGTCATATTTTACAACCTCGGTTGCATCCCCGAAATGTCACATTCCAGTGCTTGTTTTACAAGTATTTTAATGGAATATGCTCCGACGAACTTGAAACACTTGTACTCTTTCAACTTAAATACTCCTAATTAACTCGACAGGCAGCAAAATTCCACTTCTAACCTGTAGAGATCCCTAGCTACCCGAAAGCCTTCTGCTTAAATTTCTTCTTTTGAACTGCTAGACTTTGGAATTCCCTACTAGGCCTCTGTTTCCCTGACTGTACTGACATGCAGAAGTTCAAGTGCAATGTAAAAAGAAGAAATCTTGCTACTCAACCCGACAACATAGCGTCCTTGTAGATTTTGTCTGAAATAGTAGTCCCTTTCATCCAAGTGGCACTGTACCCTGTTTAGGGTAGGATTACAGTAAAAAAGAATGTAAGAAAATTGAATGCTTTAATTTCTATTTTAAACTGTATTTTCAGAAAACCGAGGGTTACTCTGGTTCTGATATAAAACTCGTCTGTAAAGAAGCTGCGATGCGACCAGTACGAAAGGTATTCAACATCCTAGAGAATCATACAGAAGGTAAGTGCATATCCAATATGGTTGAGGTTTGGCACAAGGACATAATTACAAGTGACCCTGAGGAGGTGGGGAACTCTGGAATCTGTAAATATAATCAACATGATGATAGCAATAAGCATTCTTTTTATTTTATTATTGAAATCTTTTGAGATGAGTAATTTGTTTATTTATTTATTTGTTTATTTGTTTATTTATCTATTTGTTTATTTATCTATTTGTTTATTTATTTGTTTGTTTATTTATTTGCTTGTTTATTTATTTGTTTGTTTATTTATTTGTTTATCTATTTATTTGTTTATCTATTTATTTGTTTATCTATTTATTTGTTTATTTATTTATTTGTTTATTTATTTGTTTATTTATTTATTTGTTTATTCATTTATTTGTTTATTTATTTGTTTATTTATTTGTTTATTTATTTATTTGTTTATCTATTTATTTGTTTATCTATTTATTTGTTTATCTATTTATTTGTTTATCTATTTATTTGTTTATTTATTTGTTTATTTATTTGTTTGTTTATGTATTTATTTGTTTATTTATTTATTTGTTTATTTATTTATTTATTTATTTGTTTATCTATTTATTTGTTTATCTATTTATTTGTTTATCTATTTATTTGTTTATCTATTTATTTGTTTATCTATTTATTTGTTTATCTATTTATTTGTTTATTTATTTATTTGTTTATTTATTTATTTGTTTATTTATTTATTTATTTGTTTATCTATTTATTTGTTTATCTATTTATTTGTTTATCTATTTATTTGTTTATCTATTTATTTGTTTATTTATTTATTTGTTTATTTATTTATCTATTTATTTGTTTATTTATTTTTTTATATATTTATTTGTTTATTTATTTGTTTATTTATTTATTTGTTTATTTATTTGTTTATTTATTTGTTTATTTATCTATTTATTTTTTTATCTATTTATTTGTTTATCTATTTATTTGTTTATCTATTTATTTGTTCATTTATTTATTTGTTTATTTATGTATTTGTTTATCTATTTATTTGTTTATTTTTATATTTATTTGTTTTTTTTTGTATATTTATCTATTTATTTGTATATTTATTTATTTATCTATTTATTTGTTTATTTGTGGACTGTTATCTTGTTTCACAACTTCTCGGCCAACTATTTTGTCTGGTCAACAACTATGGAAGGCAGCAATTACTGAGGATACAGTTCCGAGACTCGGCATTCCTATCCTGTCGCGTTTAATCACCTGAAAAAGACAAGATGATGAATTGGCCGAAACGTAGTGAAACAATAACAACCATGAAGATTAGGATCGTAAGGTGAAATCGCCGTATGGCGGGGCCTAAGCAAAATTTTATACAGTACATATTAAAAAGTAGTATGAAACTACAGTACAGTATATAATACACGTGTATATAATCAAATAACATTATAAATAGCACCGTAAGGCGAGGCAAATACTGTAACCAGGGGCCAGAAAAACATCATATTCCACATCGTAACTTGAAAAAAAAAAAACATATCCTAGGGCCACAGTATCCCGGGGGTCTACTGCATGGTTAAGTGTTGAGATGCAACACTTTTTGTAGTGATAATTTCGTCATTTTGAAATTGACGTTTTTCGCGTTTTGGCATTCGAACTATTCAACCAGGTTATTCTACAAAACCAGTCATATACAAAACGTGTATGATTTTAGCATCAAATCACCCAGGATTGTTGACATGCGATGAAACCCTAGAATCTACATACCAACATACTCTTTATATGGAGGCGAAAGACTCACTGAAATTAAGTATTATGAACTCGTCTTTTTACCACAACTTCAGAAACCTTTCATTTCTTCCCCCGTGTTTCTAGCATCAAATGTTATTTCCATAAACAAAGTTTTTTTTCCAAAGAACACCCCATTTGTCGAAACAGATCTGTTTTTCTGCAGATTTCAACATGATCGTCTTCAAATTTAATATTAACATATATTTTCCATAAACTATCCTCATAAATATTTAGATATTGTTCATTCCATTCACTATTTTCAATTCTCTTATAATATAAACACCCATTGCATATATCTACAACTAGTCCGAGAAGAAAACAATATCAAGATGGCAGAACCAAATAAAACATTTTTTTCCAATAATGTAGAAAGATAGAACATATAAAAATTATCAACACATTTCAGAGTGGATAAAAATTTTAATTATGGGATACATTTATAATCTATAAAAGTATCCCTTCTCTTATATATAAAAGGTACTTTTGTGTGTGTGTGAGAGAGTTCGTTCTTTATGGACTCTGAAATGATTGGGTGCATTTTTATATGAAATTTCATACAAATATACTTTGTGTCTGGGAGTGTTTTTAGATAGTTTTGTCTTAGAATGCCTCTAAGTCTCGAAAATCGTTAATCAATGATCAAAAAATATAATTATAAAAGGAATGGTTCAATTTTGAACACACTTATCACCTTATAAAGCCTAACATCACAAGTGCATTTGAGAAGGTTTATCACCGCACAAGCAGAAGGGCCTGGCATATAAAATCAACAGTAGGTTCTTTGATAAGATAGTGGAATGTTCAAAATTTATGTTTCTGTTTAGAACATAATTCATACTAAATTTTTGCATTTTAAACTTTGATTCACGCCATTATATAACATGTTTTTATAAAATCAACAGCAAGTTCTTTGATAAGACAGGGGTGCATTCAAAATAAATGTTTCTGTTTAGAGTATACGATACTTGACTTTGAATTTTAAACTTTAATTCAAGCCATTATATAACTATTTTTTATAAAATCAACAGTAGGTTCTCTACAGTGCAATGATGACTACTATATATTATGGACGAAGTCACTGCATGAAGACATATGAAGTTTCCTCCTGGTGCACCGCAATGGGTCCCCAACTAGAGCATGCAATAAATTGATTTGACTGAAAATCGGCAATTTCACCAATTTAAATGACAATAAAAGTATGGTGTAATCCTCATTCAATATCGAGTAACGTCAGGTCTCCCTGCTAACACACATATATAGATATTACTTTCTGTTTTGTTTGCTGTACTTTTGAATGAATTCAATTATTTATACGACAGGGCATTTTTACCTAAATGCTAGTTGGGAATAATTTTCCTCTTTACCAAACTGATATATTTTTTTTTTTTTTTTTTACAAGGTGGTCACCATTATCAAGGTCCGGAAGCCACTCAGGGATAAGGGTTATTGCAAGTACATTACGTTAGTGTGGAGATTTAATAACTTGTCTACTTAAGGGGGCGGTTCATCAGGAATTTGTTTACGTTGGACATGAAGACATCCAGGTTGTAGTCAGGTGGGAAGCAGGCAGACGGAACAGAGTTCCACAGGCGTGCAGTTCTAAGAAAGAAGCTTTGTTCATGGAATCTACGTTTTTATTTAGACACAAATAAAGAGTGGGGAAAATTTTTGACAGTGGTTTCAGCTGGACGGGTGTTTTTCGTAAAAGATTGGCGAGGGGGGACCAGAGATTGGAGCTCAGACGAGCACCTACCATGGAAATAACGATAAAACAAAGATAGGCTCGCAACGTCTCTTCTGTGGAAGAGAGGTTGCAGGGAAGAGAAAAGGGCATCCCCCACTGAGCCATGAAGTCTATTTTGTACTCTGTCAAGGCAGGATAGGCTGTTTTTAGCAGCTCCTGCCCAGATATGGCAGCAGTATTCCATCCTTGGACGTACTTGGCTTTTATATAGATAGAGAATTGCATCAGTAGTGAGATATCTTCTGGAGTGGTAGAAGGATGCCACCATCTTTCCAGCGACCTTGGCAACAGATTTGATGTACGTGTTCCATTTCAGATCAGGAGTAAAGGTCAAGCCCAGAAGCTTGTCAAAACATGGGGCTTCTCCTAGACGAGAGCCATCCATTTCAATTGATGCCAGATGGGGATCAGAGCGTTGATGATGTAAAGATAGGAGTTTGGTTTTAGATGCATTAAAGGTAACCAGCTACGTCTTCCCCTACTGAACCACACGTTCGAGATCAGAGGAGAGAGAATCAGAGAGAACGTTGTCATTCACAGCCTTTGATGTGTTGCCGTAGATGGTCGTGTTATCAGCATAGATGTCAATGAATGATATTCATATGTATTTAGCGAGATCATTGATATAGATCAGGAAGAGAGTTGGGCCCAGGATGAACCCCGTGAGGGACTCCAGCATTAATACTGCAGGTCTCTGATTTTTGTCCATCGACCACTACTTTTATGAGCCTATCAGAGAGAAATGATTTAATGATTGAGAAAACATTTCCAGTTATACCGTAGCTGGGAATCTTGTGAAGTAGGCCTTTATGCCATACCTTGTCGAAGGCCGTTGATATGTCAAGAGTAATTGCCCTAGAAAGGAAGCCTTTGTCGAGAGATTTGCTAATCCTATGAGATATAACCGTTAGCACATCTGCAGTAGATATTGCAGAACAGAGACTATATTGCGTGTCACTAAGAAGGTTATTTCTGCTGAGTTGGTTGAATATTTCTCTATTTAATATGGATTCATGCAACTTACTCATGACACACAGGAGACTTATTTGTCTGTACTGAGAGAGAGATGACTTATCGCCTGAATTCTTAAATACAGGGCATACTGATGAGGTTTTCCAGGGTGTTGGAAAGCACTTCTCCTTAAGGCAACGCTTAAACAGTTTCGTAAGTATGGGAGCAAGTTCTGGTCGAACCTTTTTTAACACTATAATTGGGATGCCGTCAGGGCCAGTTGCTTTACTGGAATCAAGGTTCTTGATTAGCTTGGCGACCTCATGCACAGATGATTGAGATTGTCGGACTGACTTCCTCATCTTAGTTGTTATTGTCACAACGTTTCGGCCGTGTTGCCCTCCGGCCTTTGTCAGGTGTTTTGTATCGAACTGGGGAAGCGTTTGTTAGGAGTCTCGAACCCAACCTTTTATTATTATTGCGGGGATACCGTGTTCGGACTCCAGCTAGGCTTTGGGACATAGTTGCTGATTCTCTGTTTTGAATGTTATTTTTTCACTGCCTTCGTTCAGGATTGAACTCAGCACCTTTGGGTAACTGTAAACTTTGTAACTTCTAGGACCACTCGGCCATATGTCACTAGGACATATGGCCGAGTGGTCCTAGACGTTGTATCAAAGTTTACAGTTCCCCAAAGGTGCTGAGTTCAATCCTGAACGAAGGCAGTGAAAAGTAACATTCAAAACAGAGAATCAGCAACTATGTCCCAAAGCCTAGCTGGAGTCCGAACACGGTACCCCCGTAATAATAATAAAGGGTTGGGTTCGAGATTCCTAACAAACGTTTCCCCAGTTCGATACAAAACACCTGATGAAGGCCGGAGGGCAAAACGGCCGAAACGTTGTGACAATAACAACAAAGATGAGGAAGTCAGTCCGACAATCTCAATCAATGAAAACACCTCATCTCAAAAATACAGACAATTACTCATGCACAGATATTTGTATGTTACCTAGCGTGTTCTGTGTTATAGGAGGAAATATGGGGAGTTGATGGCCTTCGTCGCATAGGGTAGAATTAGCTGCAAAGTTCTTGGCAAATAGTTTGGCCTTGTCTAATGCTGACGAGATGACCTCTGGTCCATTCATAATGGTTGGGATAGAATGCACACTTCTGTTCAGGATCCTATTTGTTATTTGCCAAAACTGGTGGGAACCAAGCCGCTGATAAGCTACTTTGGATTTACCGAAATGCTAGTTAGGAATAATTTTCCCCTTTACCAACCTGATATACCCAAATGGGGAATGCCATATATATTGTTTAAAATATAATTATCCACTCGTCGTCTTCGTCTAGATTCATTTCGGAATTATTAGTTAAATTATAAAAAATAAATAAATGAATTAAAAATAAATTAAAAAATTAAAAAATTTGTTGCTAGTGCACTTACTGATCTGCACTATTTTTTAAATCGTATTTCCAAGTTTAATTAAAGGTTCATGATATGCTTTTTTATTCAATTGTAAGGTTAAAGTATAGAATAGGTACAAAACACCCTCCCCATGTTAAGAATGGCTTTTTAAATAATAACGTTATTATTTCAGCACGGATCAATAAGTACCAAACATTTAATTAAAGTACATAGGAGAGAGGGTTTAATGTATAAGTTGGATATGGTCTAGAATTTTTAGGTCTAAACAATATTTATAAATCTTATTAAGTAGAATTAAAATTAGAATTAGTTTTAACTTAAATATACATTTATTTAATTGTAATTCAAATAACATCTTATTAAAGTAAGAAACTCTGAAACATACTTATTACAGAATTACGATATATACAATGATAAACAGGGCCGCTGTGAAAAAGGTAGGCTCTTTCTACCGTGCTAGAAAACTACTGACACCTGAAAGTATCCTGTACCTCTATAAGACCACCATTAGCCCATGTATGGAGTATTGTTGTCACATTTTAACTGGTGCATCTGCTACTAGTCTCTCGCTCCTAGACAAGGTTAAAAAAAGAGTTGCAAATCTGATAGGCCCTGAACTAGCATCTAAGCTTCAGCCTCTGTCCCATCGACGAAACGTTGTATCCCTCTGTCTGTTCTACAAGTATTTTAATGGTGAATGCTCTGACGAACTGCAGACACTTGTGCCCCCACGACGTAGACACCCTCGACAAACCCGATAGGCAGCTAAATCCCACCCCCACACAGTAGAGATCCCTAGATGTAAAAGATCTTTCTACTCCAGTAGTTTCTTCCCCAGAACCGCTAGACTCTGGAATTCCATTCCAGGTTCCTGCTTCCCTAACTGTACTGACATGCAGAAGTTCAAGTGCAACGTGAACCGACATCTTGCTGCCCAAATCCCAACATAGTGCCCCAGTAGTTGCTGCCCCTGATAGTAGCCCCCTACACCAAAGTGGCAATGCGCCTTGTTTGGGGTGAAAATGTAATAAAAAAAAATAAAGTAATTATACTAAAATAAGGAACAAGTTCGAAAAATATTTATAAATACTAGATTGTCGTATATAGAATTGAGTAAAGTTTGTGAAATGTAAAAATTAAAAATATTACTTTTAATATGAATAATAATGATGATGCTGATATTGATAATAATATGAATATATAAATATATAAATAAAAATTAAAGTAAATGTAAGTAACTAATTAATTTACAATTCAACATTAGCAGATATGAAGTATAACTTAATAATTCATGACTACAGATTGAAATAATTTTTAATATCAATATTTTATATTGTAAAAATTAGTGAATTAATTTATAATATAAATCGGTTTATTTAAAAAAAAATAATATTAAGTGAACGACATTAAAATTATATTAAAATTACTTATTAGTTGAATATGGATGTCTACGGGTTGGTTAAATAAATAAATAAATATAAGTAAAGTTAATATTTCATTAGATTTGTTCCGAGGGAGGTAACTCTGCTTCACTTTATTAAGTAAATTTAATTGTTTATAATTACGATATAAAGGAGTTTTCAGATTATATTTAAATTTAACAAAACGTAAGTATAGGTTTTGAATTGTATGATTTTAAAAATTATAATTGTAATGATTAATAAGCTTGATTATAATAGTTAACAGAATTGAATTTTGTATGGTTTTCAATTCAAATCCATTGATTAATTATGATAATGTTTTTTTTTTTTTTAGCTTAGCTAAGTTTCGTATATACAAGCATGTATAATAGTTTATAATTTGTTGATATTATTTTCATAAGTATGTATACACCAATTAGAATAAATAAATTTACTAATTATTAAATAGAACATTTTGGTAGATGATTCATAAATTAATTAAAATTATTAGTACGAATAGTTGTTTGATAAAAATTCAATATGGCGTTATGGAAAAATAAAAGGTATTTGCAGCTTCTCTCCCAATTTTCGGATTTTAATCATGTCAAATCACACTTCAATTCGTTTTGACAGATTGATTGTTGCTATTTCTTCTGATGAGTTAAGGACATAATAGATTCACTGATTGATATAATAATTAAGTGATTGATTTTGTGCTACAAAACAGATACTGTCAAGAATTGTATGAGTCAACTGAATTAAAGGAATAAATTATAAGATGGTCAACATCATGAATTTTGGAATATGACTTTTTGTCATTTATTCTCAATATTGCTCTGTAATTACTTTGAGCTTCTTAAATAAGGATTGATATATATTATAAGAAAATATATTTCTACAGAAATATATATATATATATATATATCTCCGATGACCCCCACGTACCAATTCTTTAGTTTTTACCTTTTAGCAGCCTATTCTTCCGGATGCAAATCAATTAAAAAGTTTTCTATATGTCTAAATATCCTATATACCAAATTTCAAGTCTATAGATCAAAAATTCGTTGAGTATATAGGTTGAGAAGTGTCCTTACACATACACACATTCTCACATATATCTATACATATATATGTAGTGTGTATGCACATGTATATCGCATTATTTCTATCATTTTTCGTTGGATTGTATGTCATCTGCAGGTGTTTGATTTCATTTCTCATTACTTTCAGCAAGAAACCTTCTTAAGATATAAAGGTCTCAAACATTCTCGTGTCAAATATCATGCATCAAAGATGATTTTATGAAATGTCCTGAAGATAGTTTTGTGTGGGTTGATATACATCTTCTATGTGTCTATTTTTTTTTTTCAAATTTCAGGCGAAGACCTTCATATTAAACTCGATACCCTCACAACGGCAGATGTCTTGGAAAGTCTCGAACGAACGAAACCATCCGCCCGGGGCTTGACTGAAAAATACGCTGCTTGGCAAACAGAATTTGAATCTGTATAAGAAAAATTAATAAATAGTTATGAAACGTGTGTGTGTGTGCGTATATATATATATATATATATATATATATATATATATATATATATATGTTTCATCTGAGAATTATACAATTTTGAGAGCTTGGATTTTGCTACACAGGGTTTCAAAGACAGTATACAATTATGAAGCGATGATCCGACTTCAAAACTTGTAATCCCCTATTTGTATATACAGTTATAATGATAGAAACACTAATGGACTAAATTCCATTTAACAATTGGTGGTTACACGTTTTAAAATAAGTTTAACGCCTCTCAATGATATACTGCTTATGTAACCCACGGTATGCGAACCTAATCCTTAAAAATTATATAATATGCAAATAAAAGAAATATTACATACTCTCTTATTTATTGACGTGGAAACTTTGTCTTAATTTGTCTACATCACATATACATTGTCTATTTCTCTCTCTCTCTCTCTCTCTCATATATATATATATATATATATATAATGTGTATATATATATATATATATATATATATATATATATATATATACACACATACACAGCTACATGTAGCTACCCTTACAGGGGTTTCTATTGTCTCTGAAGACTGAATGGCAGCATCGCGCGCGCGCGCACACACACACACACACACACACACACACACACACACACACACACACACACACACATATATTGTATAATAAAATGATCTCGATTTTTCCCGTCCGTTTACATTTACAATAAATAAACAACCGAGCACTTCCAAACCAAATCTTTCAAACTCGCAATGAACAGCAATTGCTAAAGCTTGTTCCCAGAATCTGCGAGTACATTTTATCCCAAGTTAATAATTGTTGCATTCATCCCAAGGAAACTGCTTCTCTCAAATATGTAGTTTCAAACTGAATGTAGTAAAGCGTTTACTCTCTACCCATTAAGTCCTCTCACTTCCCTCACAACACTGTGTTTCTTCCTTAATTGGTTTAATTATTTTCATGCCACCATTCATTATGTAACTTCTCCAATCACACCACTTTAAACATCATACAATAAATGAAAAATAAATGCTCCCTCACTTTCACTTATATTCAAAATGACGCTCTGATTGTATGTAAAGAATAAGTAGCCATTAACATGTTTCCTTTTCCAAACTCGTATCTGTTCATTAGTAATTCTTGGAAACATCTTCAGAATGCTTGATTAAATTAAAGAACGCCCCAAATCATATTCCAAATGACCTCTTTATGTGATTGCTACGATCTACATATGTTTAAATATAAAGCACAGCTAGACGTGGTAAATTCTGGTTTAAGCCCTAGTTATCTTCAATAAACTAAACTGAGTTAACACGCGGGTTTGCAAAGTAAATAAATAAAGTGATTCTACATTACTTGAACCGAAATATTTTTGTATTTCGGTCAAATAGGATTTAAGACAAATATAACTATTTATTTATTTTTCTTTTAATTCACATATAAACTTCGGCACAGACGTTTAAGAACAAATTAGGTCATTCAAAGTAGATAATTTTTAGTTGGCATAAAAATTAGCTTACAAAAAGATGTAGTTGAAAAATAGCAAGTCTTTTCATGTTCTGTATAATCACTGAAAAAGAATTCTACATATCAGTTTTCGAGTAAATAAATAAAGACGGTGCTTCTATCTTATTTGGTGTTTATTAAGATAGTCGACAGATCATGTTTTAATAGGTGGTTTTAAGCAAAAACAACGGTACTTATTTAATTGTCATATCGAAAATAGTAATATATCCAAAAAATTACGAAAATTCATTGAGTAGAAATTTATAATTAAAAGTATTTTTTTTTTATTGAAAATTAGGAGAAATTGCATTTTCCCTAGATATGAACACATTGAAGATTGCGAATACAAGTGTCATACTAATCTCTCTTTTCGCAACTTCAATGGCTAACGCACTGTTTAGACCATAGCGATAGATTTTTTTCTATTTAAAACAATAGCAGTTGTTTTACTCAATGAATTTTCGTAATTTTTGGATATATTACTATTTCCGACATGACAATTAAGTAAGTGCTGTTGTTTTTGCTTCAAACCACCTATTTCAAAAATCGACCTGTCGCCTCTATCTTAACGAGCACGCATTATTTGAACCAAAATATATTTGTTTAAAATATTTCTGTTTCGCATGCAAAAATGGACCTGATGGATATACAATTCCTGATTTCTTTAAAGATAATAATTTTTTCCGAGTTAAATTGTTTTGTTTATATTAAATGCATTTTTTTTTTATATCGTATGAAACAATGCGGTATTTTGTTTTCTTTCACTGCAAGGATTCCGACACCAGGGTCAGAATGTGGGATTGAAAAGTCAGCCACCTAGAGGAGGAGAACTCTCCTCTAAGGCGCTGACTTTAGAAAAAAAGTGCAATGGGCAGCCCCGTCGGTATTCCCCGATGAGACCGCCTCATGCGATTACCAAAAAACTAACCCCTTCTCAAAGAGAGAAGGCAAAGCCTGGGAGGTTGGACCTTCTAGAACTGCACAGAACTTTACTCCTACTGCAAAATCCAAAGGGGCCGGATCATTACAGGAATGGTCTAATCTCTGTTGATTTTGGGGTCCCAGAATAAAATTTTTAGTAGCCGGAAACCAAGCAATGATTAGGATGCAATTTAACGTCAAATCATGGAGACATTCAGTATAAATCATGAGTGGACGCGTATTCAGAAAAACTTACATCTGATATTTAATAGAGATTCAAAAGCACACGTTGTTCGTATGCACTGACAATTCTTACGAATTATCCGAAAGTTTGTGTTGTTATTTACAAAAATCCTTTTCTTTTTTCTATACGTTACTTTTTTTTTTTTTTCCTTCAATTACTGATCTACAGATTTCGTACGAAAAATATTAGGTTTTGCGAAAACGTGGATGTACATGTATCATGCTTTTGCTTGCATAAAAAAAGAGCCCCCCCCCAATCTACGAATGATGGTAGTTTATATGAGTATTTCGGTTAAAATCAACCATTTTCTGCAGTTTAGGAAACCTATTGATTTATCAAAAAACATTATCAGCATGTTAACTATTCTGTATTTTCAGCTAATAATTTCCTAAAACAGCATAAATATTGCATTTAATTTGAAAATCCGATTAAACATAATTGCACGCAGAAGTATAAGAAATAAAAACGATCCACTTCCTCCCAACACACATACTTGTTTGCAAGTGTAGATGCTTAAGTAGATTTGGATACTTCTGCAGATTACGAACCGTGTTATTTTTTTTATTGAATTTTCAAGTTTAATTATATTTTAGTTGTAAACTTTGGTTTATTACATTGTTACGAGAAAGCAAACAATGCTTAACATAATGGGTTTATAAATAATACTCTTATTATTTCACCACGGTCCGTAAACTGCAAAAGTACAAAATGGAATTTGTAAAATAAAATAGAATAGTAAAAACGCACCCCTCCACAAATCAGTAAATGTAGGTAACATTATTATTTAGCAACCCATTATTTACATGTTAACTATTTTGTACTTTCATCTAACAATTTAAATAACAAAAGATATCATAAAATTGATTTTAATTTGAACGCCAGGTTCTTTTATCGAAGAATTGGCATTTACAGATTTTCATGCGTGACGTAAGCATTTACAACTACAAACAGGAAAATTTGAATCCTGTTCCGATTTTTAATATATTTTTTATATATACACTTACAAAGGTAAAGATATCATAAAATTGATTTTAATTTGAACGCCAGGTTCTTTTATCGAAGAATTGGCATTTACAGATTTTCATGCGTGACGTAAGCATTTACAACTACAAACAGGAAAATTTGAATCCTGTTCCGATTTTTAATATATTTTTTATATATACACTTACAAAGGGCGCTTGCTTTTCTGTGGAAATATTCTTTATTCACCTATATTTCCTTTTTATATATACCAATCCTTATTTAAGAAGCTCAGAGTAATTACAGAGCATATAATGAATGATTAACAAAATTCTACATTCCAAATTTCATGATGTTGATCATCTTACAATTTATTCCTTTAATTCAGTTGACACTTACAATTCTTGACAGTATCTGTTTCGTAGCACAAAATAAATCACTTCATTATTACATCAATCAGTGAATCTATTTTGCCCTTAACTCATCAGAAGAAATAGACGCAATCAATCCACCAAAAGGAAATAAAATGCGTTTGGACATGATTAAAAAATTCGAAAATTTGAAGAGAAGCTGCAAATACCTTATATTTTTCTTTCATTATGCCATTTAAAAATTTTTTTAAATCATGTCCAAACACATTTTATTTCCTTTTGATGGATTGATTGTTGCTATTTCTCCTGATGAGTTAAGGCCAAAATAGATTTACAGATTGATATAATAATTAAATATACATATATATACATATATATAGCTACATATATATACATATATACACATATATATAGCTTAGGCACCGCCAAAACTGGGGGGGGGGCAGGTAAGTACTTTTTGACGGACCGTCTTTTTAAAAATCTACCAAAAATGAGGTAATTATCCGATCAATACGAAATTTTCAGCGATTATTAAGAGAAGAATGAACTTTATAACAGTGTACTTATTTTTCATAAACGATATTTATATATATATTTTATTTTACTTACAAAACCCCCCTTGTTTTGAGGTGGTACAAATATGCTTAAAATAATCATTTGAAACTGAACACAACATATTGTGTTGTTGTAAGGGACAGAAATATAGATTAAAAAAAAAATTGTTTGCATACCTTATTTTGACGTCTGAATATCAGAACTTCGATTGTGTTTAATTATCCCGCTTTTGAGTTTTGAAGTGTGAAATTCGGTGAATATGTTAAGTGAAATAATTAATTTAAGTTAAGCAAAACAAAAAAAAGATTTCTTAAATATTTATACGAAAAAAGCCATTTTAAAATCTTTGATAAATAAATTAACAATTTTTTTAGCGAGCCGAATAATGCATGACCATTATTAAACAGGGCATGCTTTGAAGAATCGATACAAAAAAAAATTCGATAAATATTGTGCCCTTTGTGTTAAAAATAGCATCATTTTTTCGATCCCCTTTGAAAACGTTTGCCGCCTTTCGACTACGGTGGACCAAACGCGCTGAAATAATTTTTTTTTGTTCGGCTTTAAATTGCTCCTCCCCCATTTTGGGGAGCCTTGCTCCCACACACATACACATTAAAAACCAAACTCATACAAATGGTCACCCATCTGGTACTAGCCAGCCTCAGCGTTAATAATACATTGAAATTTTCGTTACTGAAAAATAAGTTTTTTTGCCTGTTTGGTCTTCCATAGTTTGCTTTTTATCGAATACAAACGTAAACAGTGTCGATCTAGACTCTAGATCGACGCGAAGTAACTGGTTGCCTATATGAATAAGTGGAATTATTTGAAATTCAGGTACTTATATTATAATATTTTTGCATGTTCTCATAGAAAATCATCCTAAATCTTAGTTAGACAACAAATAAATAAATGAATTATTTCAAAAACCTTTTTAAAAAAATATTTATGTACGTTTTTTGTGCAAGACAAAAAATGTCAATTGTTAACTTTTTGGGAAAATTTAACAGTCAAAATTTAATTAAAAATAGTAGAAAAAGTTTTACATTATTCTGTTTTCTATATGATAAAATTCAGGGTTTTATCTTTCTGGAAAAAAAAGTTACTCAGAAATAATGGATTTTAATAAATGTAATTTCGTTTTAAAAACAACTTGATTTTTGGGCCATATATATACATGTATACACACATATATATAGCTACATATATATATACATATATATAACTACGTATATATATATATATATATATATATATATATATATATATATATACATATATATATATACGTATACATTAGTATAGTATATATTAGTATAGGCATGGAAGATAGCTATAATCACAATTACTCAGCGGTTTCTGTCAGATCACTAAAGTTAAGCTACTATATATATTTATGTAGTAACGTAGCTAATTGTGTAAAAAAATTCCCATTTCTGTTAGGAGTGTCTTCGAGTAACTTTGCAAAACTTGTAGGAGCGGCCGAACATTTACGGCGCTGGCTCGCGTATGTAAATTAGTGACTACGTTCAAATTATCGTTAGAAACTATCAACATTTAGCTTCAGTATTTGCAAATCATTTCGTTGCATCGGCGAATTAAAAAAACTTCTGCATCAATTAATTTTTCTTATGCTAAGGTTTTTTAGAATCAGCGTGGTAAAATGTTTTTTTTTTTAAATTTTTGTTTAGCTCAAAGAAAGGATATTGCCAATGACGTGTAAAGGGGCTGCTATGGTAGTGCCCAGATTTATAGGGGACAATCTGGATGAGAAGTTGGATAGCAAGGTGTCAAAATTAACGTCACAGGATAAATTTGTATTATGCTAAACATTAAAAATGTGATGACTAGTTTCATATGAAATATGATAGATGATAGGTTGTTGGGTCTTGATGATAATTTCGTGTATCTTTAATTTTTAAAGACTAAGTTTCGCGATGATATCACGGAATGTAAAATTATTAACATCTTTCCTGGCGTAGTGTGAAAACGTTCTCCCGGGGCCTAACTGATTTCATGCGCCCGTTTCACAGTTACCCTTTGAAATTCTCCTTTTTTATTCACTTTTTTGTTCATTTGTATCTCCACCTTGTGATCATTTGACGAAGTATCGAGAATGTTCGTGATAAATGAGAGAGACGTGAATTTAAAATGGAAAGTAAGACACACGGTTAAAATATAATTGTGTTTCTTTTTGTTGTTTTCACATGTGAAGTATCCGTTTTTTTAATTTAAACTAGTGTCTCGTAATAAGGATAGAAATACGGATCGTGTTATCATTTTGTTTTTATAGTCATTTCAATCATAAATTAGTGTGTAGGCTGTTTTAAATTGTGGGGTGTTTTATTCTGGTATCCAAAGGGAGTTACCAAGATAATCCAAAAAACAAAGAAACTTAAAGTATATTATACATATTAAAGACTTAATTCGCTATTTCTCTCTCACAATTACTACTAGCTTCTATGTACTTCTATCTATTTGAACTGGGCTTATGTCAGTTGAATCTGCGGTATGCATGCTGCCTTTGAGCAATGGCAGCTGCACAAGTAGAAGTAAACCATTGGGGAGAGTGGGACTTGCTATAGAATTTCCGTGTGGGAACATGTACTTTAATTACTGTTTTGAACCATTCAGTGGTTTCATTTGCGCACTGTTTAGCTGGAAGAGAAAAGATATTTCCCCAGGGGGCAACTTTAATAGTATTTTCAAGTTTAATTACAGATTTACGATTTTTTATTAAATTGGTAGGTGTTACAGAATAAATACACAGCACCCTCCCATCCCATGTTTTATCTGTTTTTTTTGGGGGGGGGGATGGATAGTTCTTTTGCCGGAGTGTAAGTAATTAGTAACAGGAAAATTGGTGAAAAAAAAACTTTACTTTTTTTTTGGGGGGGGGGCTGAATTTAATAAACAAACAAAATGAAAGCAAAGCAAAACAAACCAAAACAATAATTTGGTGCTTATGCACTTATGTTACCGTTATTTTTTTTAAATGGTTTAAGTGCCTACCATAATGTTTGAAGAGTTTCTAATTGTTTTTAAATATTTGGAACTTGTGCCCATACCCCCACCCGGCACCAAAATTGAAAAATGCTGATAGTTACAAGTCCGCGGCAACTGAAATTTCGACTCTATCCAGCCAGGTTACCCGGTCAAATACATATTACGGACACTAAGTAGAACCCCCCCACTCAATAAATACAGTAGCCGATAGGGATTTCACATGTACTTTCACCTAACAATTTAATAATAACAGGTATCGTAAAATTTTAATTAAACTTGAAAGTACTATTTAAAAATAGCGCGGATCAATAAGTGCACTAGCACCAAATAACATTTCATTGTGTTTCGATCTACGACATTCCATGAGAGGTAAAGCCTTTTGTTTATTTTTGTTTATCTCCACAAGTGTTAAAAAACAATTCAAACATTGGCAGAGGCACTTAAATCATTAAAAAAATAACGGTAACATAAGTGCATATGCACCAGATTTTTGTTTTGTTTTGTTTTGCTTTCATTTTGTTTGTTTGTTAAATCCGGCAAAAAAAGTAAAGTTAAAAAAATACCGCAGGTATCGTAAAACTTTAATATAAACTTGAAAATATTTTCCTGTTAATAATTACATAAACTCAGGCAAAAAAAATCCCCCCCCCCAAAAGAAAACAAAGTACACACACACACACACACACACACACACACACACACACACACACACACGCGCGCGAATTAAATTTCATAACCTATTATACTTTCATCAATCACAGTCCAGTTTCTGTAGGCTGTTTTTGAACCCAGTCAACGACGGGTACTTCTGCTAGTAATATATAAACATACTGCCTTTTTTCCTCGCTCACCGCTCTCTGTCTCTTTCTCTCTCTCTCTCTCTCTCTATTTCTCTCTAGCAAGCAGTGAGTGACGCTGTTATAGAAATAAAGAGTTGTAGTAGTAGTAGTGGTAGTAGTATAAGCTTTAGCAGACAGTTAAATGTTATGTTATGTTAGTATAAATAGTCGCTCGGAAAACTCTCAAAAACCGATTTTGTAAAAAAGATTTTTTTTTTAAATCGATATTATATCAAATTATATAAAATAATATCTGAGATGAAACTGAAGAACACGGAGATTATATTTATTATTACTATTCGAAAAGAATTCGTTAAATATTTGGCGAGGAAATTAAAATTTTGTTTTTTCAAGCAGAACCTACGGCGTCATTACGCAATTGTAGTCTGCAAGTAACATTTTGTTATCGAGCAGTTATTTGCTCGACTAATATATCTATAATATAAAGCTGAGCGTTTGTGTGTGTGTCTGGTCACGAATAGGCTCCTATATGGTTGACTATTATAGAAAACTGATCACATATAATGATAGAAGATGTATCGAGACAGAGTAATGGTTATGTTTTATCTGGCATAATGATGATTCATTAAAATTGTGTGGTCTGCGTACGCGCCTGGTTCACTAAGTATGGAAATAAAAAATGAAAAAAAAAGTTTACAAGTGTTTTTGATATAGGTGTACATAATAATACTTTGATAAGTATGTTTTAACTTTAAATAGGGATGGTATAATAAAATTGTGGGGTCTGCGTTCGCGCCTGGCCTTCATAGAATGGAAATAGACACAAACTTTAATAAAGACTTTTCATATCTATCTACGTAAGTGTACTTTGATAATTATGTTTCAGTTTGAAGAAATATGGTATAATAAATTATGGGGTGTTCGTTCGCGCCTGACCTCCATAGAATGGAAATATGTAACAAAGTTTAACAGGTTTTTTTAATATAGATCCACAGAATATTTTGAAAAGTGTTTCAGTGTGAACAGGTATGGTATAATAAATTATGGGGTTTATCTATTTTATTTTTACTTTCGTCATATTTTGCTTTGGTTTTGATACCCTCAAATTCAATCCAAATTTACAACCCTCCCTTTTCATAACCTATAATACTTTCATAAATCAGAGTCCATTATGCGTAGCCTGTTTTTGAACCCAGTCAACGACGGGTACTTTTGTTAGTATATATATATATATATATATATATATATATATATATATATATATATATATATATATATATATATATATATATATATATGTATGTATATATATGTATATATATATATGTATCGGAGCGTATGGGAACAGCAGCAATAGCCAACGTGTGTAAATGATTTGGCTGTGTGTAAGGAAGAAAGAAAAAAATTATTTAAAAAAAAAAGGCAAATATAAATATAGTTACACGCGTAGGCTGAGTGCGTCAGAGAAAGACGTATTTTGAGCAAGGTTGGAAAAAAGACAGTACAGCGTGTTCGACACTGGAGAGTCTTGTTAAGCACATTGGAGTACGGAGAATACTTTTGAACCAGAAACAATGCGTTATTCTGAAACATGTCTATAAATAAAATGTCACTTGTTTCACTAAACACTTGTCTTTGTATCATTGCGACATGTTTACACGTCTGTAAAGCTTCCTCAAATATCTACGACAAAGGATAAACAATTTTTTATAACATACTAATATATACTTCTGTAAATACACACAGTTGCCAGTATACCACCGCGTTTACTTTATTATCATCGGCTCTTCATAGTCACAACACTAACAACGAGGAATCTGGACTTAGTCGCACTGAAAATTACCAGTAACTTAAAATTATCTAAGCATCCACTCGAACTTAGGGTTTGTGATAATTGCCCTAAAACGGAAGAACTGCCCGAAAAGGATGATTTTACGCTTAACATATATCCGAAACTATTACTACCCTGTGTGTGTTCTATCATTATTTTCATTGCAACTGCTTGTCTGAGCTCCATTCTATGGGCTCCGTTTGTCATAATTTCATAAAAGATCCTCGTTTACCTACAACCACTATCAACAATTTCCCCCTCCCTGCTGTCCATCTGTGCTTAAATCTAAATGTGGATCCCATGAATTAAACTTCTTTTCTAGAATCGCCCGCTTGTGGAACTCTGTTCAGCTGGCTTGCTTTCCAGCTGACTACAATATGGTTGTCTTCAAGTCAAACGTAAACAAGTTCTGGCGGAGCCGCCACCTTAAATAATCAAATCATACAACATTCCAACTACTAACGATTACTACACTGTTGTAGTGTTGACTACCATACACCCATTAGCCCTTACCCTCGAGTAGCCTTGGGGCTTTGATAAGTGGTAACCACCCCCTATGTAAAACAATGTTAAAGTGATTGTGTCTTTCTCTACCTTGGGTTTGAAACCCTGACGAAAATATACTTTTTTTTGGCGTTTCAGCTAGGATCAAAATGTAGTGCCTTCTCTCCTTCGTCCGAGGACAGAAAATAATTCTTGACGAGAGAGAGAGAGAGAGAGAGAGAGAGAGAGAGAGAGAGAGGGGGATCGATAGGTGGAAAAACAGAAAGATAAAGAGATAGGTTTTATACCTTTTTTTTACTCTATTATCACCGTTTCCAAGGAACGCCGGATACCCTGCCAGTTATTACATAACTGAATTCTACGCCGTCATCAAGATATAAAAATCGTTTCATCTTGTTTCACTTTCAAACATACGAAACTGCCACCCTCCAACAACTGCTAAAGAATTCCAATATCTAACAAAAATTTTTCCCATTTATTACACAGAACAAACACAAGCTTTTCAAACGAGTGCCCTTTGATTTCATATTCATATATACTAGCAGGCCGTCCGGCGTTGCCTAGTCGCAACATACGCTAAAATATTATATTTTAAGTCATGCCGATTCAGTCGTTATTATTATACCAAAAATTCTCATTCAATAATTATTATATTGTACCTAATATATAACAGTTATTTCAAAAGTAAAAAAATATGAATTGGGTAGCATCTGTTAGAATCTAAACAAAAACATATAAGTATCCAGCCTTATTGGTTAGCGTATGACCTAAATCTGTACGTACAGAAAGAAACTGCAAAAATATTCTTTTTTAACCTATTACTTTTTATAAGCGCACGCTCAGAAATAAACCGTTATAGTCGACCTACGCTTCGCCAAGATATATGTTTTCTTTTTTTTTTTTTTTTGACACCTTAGCAATTATTTTTACCGACTAAAAAACAAATTGAATATGTTCCGCAGGTACAAATCAAACAAATATTATTAAATGAAATTATATATATATATATATATATATATATATATATATATATATATATATATATATATATAATTTCAAGGAAATTTTATTAAATGCAACGGAGACACTTTGATTTATGATTCTTTTTTTTTTAATTTTTCGATTTTCCGTATAATCTTTTTTGCATCAAAATCAAGAATATTAATAAAAGGTCCATAATTGTTGCTGTCACGAGCGTTTTCGATTCGTCCACGAATCATCATCCGGTGGTGAAGTAAAAGTAAAAGTATTGAAAAAGTAAAGGTGTTGAAAAAATGCTGCCTAAATATACCTGTTTCAAATATATATATATATATATATATATATATATATATATATATATATATATATATATATATATATATATATATACAATAAAAAAATGAATGGTTGATTTATTAAATCTTTTTTTCTCAAAGAATATGCAAATTATTTAGCAGTTTTTAGTCTCTCGCATGTCCATGACTAAGTATATTAAGAAGTTCGTTTTAATAGAAAAGTAGGGTGTAATGTAATCAATATAAGTGCGACGAAAAACACAACTTATATATATATATATATATATATATATATATATAAGTTATAAAATATGTATATAGTAAGTTATAAAATATATATGGCGATTAAGCTACATTGAATATTCTGCGTTTCATCCACTCTAGGACTCTTCAGGAATTTTGTGGATGTTTGTCGTTTTTATACACGCATCTTCTATTGATATTTTAGTTAGCCAATCAGCTTTCTAGTATCCACCGCGCCCTTCCTTTCAGCCAATAAGCATGCACTTATCAGACAAAGGCCTTTTTGACCTCTGGTTGACCTGTTCCTTTGTGTGTGCTCTATATAGCCTGTATATCTAGTTTCTTTATCTGTTTTAAATCTAGGCTGGTGTTTTTTTATGTTAGTTTATATATAAATATATATATATATTTGTACATACATATATGCACATATGTATACATATAGATATATATACATATATGTGTGATCGTTTATGTATATTCATGTTTATTTAATTTATTTATTTGTTTATTTTCTATTGTTTTTGTTAGTTTTAAAACTATTTTGTATCGCTATCCTAGAGTAAATTTTATCTTGTGAACAAAGTTGTTTGCTATTTCTCTTCTAAAAAAAAGCGGACATTCGCCGGTAGTCGAATGGAAAATAATAAAACAAGCTACCACGTGTAAGGACCTAGACGACCCATGTAGATTTTGTCGTTCATGAAAAATTTGCTATCCTGTACTTTAAAGAAACCCAACATCTATTAAACTGTAGAAGAGAAATAGCAAACAACTGTGTTCATAGGATAAAATTTACTCTAGGATAGCGATACAAAATAGTTTTAAAACTACAAAAAACAATAGAAAATAAACAAATAAATAAATTAAATAAACATGAATATACATAAACGATCACACATATATGTATGTATATCTATATATATATATATGTGCATATATGTATGTACGTATATATATATTTACATATAAACTAACATAAAAAACCCACTAACCTAGATTTAAAACAGATCAAGAAACTAGATACCCAGGCTAAATAAAGTACACACAAAGCAACAGGTCAACCAGAGGTCAAATAGGCCTTTGTCTGATAAGTGCATGCTCATTGGCTGATAGGAAGAGCGCGGTGGATACTAGAAAGCTGATTGGATAACTAAAACGTCAATAGAAGATGCGTATATAAAAACTACAAACAACCACAAAATTCGCGCATAAGCCTGAAGAGTCCCAGAGTGGATGAAATGCGGAATATTCAGTGTAGCTTAATCGCCATGTATATTTTATAAATTACTAACTAGCTCTACCTACGTATTGAGCACTTTTGAAGTAAATACTTAAAGTTTACGCATAAATTTATACTTTCGTATATTAATTTTCTGTGAGTAAATTAAGTATATATATATATATATATATATATATATATATATATATATATATATATATATATATAGTACTTTATAAAATATATAAGGCAACGACCTATATTGCAAATTCCACCTATTCAACTTTGAAGTTAAAAAAAAAGCGATTCCATTTTTATGCAGTAGCAATGTTTTTCGTTTTTCATTTTCGCATGAATTAAATGAATACGTGAAACGAAATGTGTCTTACCTGGCTTTAAAATTCTTACCAGGAACTCATATATTAAAGTATTATAATTTCAAAAACTATTTAGCACTTCTCTGTCAATCAATAATGAGTAGAAAAGTTTCTGTTTAAAATATTATATTTAAATAATTCGTAATTGTATTCTGATTATCGCCCGTACTGAGTATTGAACCATCAACCTCAAGGTTGTCTATTAGGATCCGACGAGCAACTGACAAATTTACTAAATGATAATCAGTTCTAAGCTACAGTCTTCTATGACACTAAGAACGTAAGTACGAACTATTTAAGACTTCTTTCTACTCGCTCATTACTGGTGAAACTAAAAGAAGCTACTCACATGGATTAAATAAACAGATCCGTTCGAAATTCCATACAGGTTCCTGAGTTTGACTTGATGCACCTGAACAAGGTTGAAGGGTAACATCAGTCGAAACGTTGCGAGAATTAAATTCAAAATGATTCGGAATAAACTAAATCATTCAAATTATCAATTCCCATCTAAAAATGCCGAAACAAAAAAACAAGGTAAGTCAGTTAAGTAACGATCAAGAATGAGTTTACAAGTGAGCACTGCTGTTGTAATTAGACTTTAAATAATCGCAAACATGTTGTATTCTTCTATTCCAAATCCAATTTATAACACTCACTCACAGACAACAGTTTGTCTATCTATCTCCATTTTTTTAAAATAATCTCCCCGAGAAGCAAGACCGTAGAGCGGCGCAGGGTGGATCAACCAATTGACTGCTATTTTCTTGTTTTTAGCCGGTAAAATAACTGCTTAGGGTCAAAATTTTAAAAACAAATGGAACTTGGCATCCGTACGTCGACCAAACATGTTATTTGTACGTACATGCAAGTACACATTTATACGTAAAAGTCGATTCATTTTTAACTGTTTTTATCTATGTGACGATAGCTCAAACAGTAACGACTAAAGCTGAAGCGTTATATGTTTTGGTTTCGATTCTAGCTGGTTGCACCTTAATCATATAGTTTTACTTTTGAAATCATAATATATTGGGTACAATATAATACATAATAATTGATAAAGAATATGCTCTATAATTATAAATATAAAATCTGCCTGAATTGAAATTTATTTAAGCATATGTAACGACCGAGCAACGCCGAGCATCCAGCTATTTTCTGTATAAAATAAAATTATAGTAAAATTTGCTCTCTTTCGTTCCTTCTCCGTAATACTTGAATTTTTTTTTAGTTAAAATTAACTTTTTAAAATATCGCATAATTTTATTTCTGTGTTTGAGAGAATGAGAAACATAATCAGTAGCTCTGTTCACCGAACAGGACACCAATAGCAAGAGAGGCGACTAGCTAAAATGTAACTCACTAAGAGAACGCGATTAGCGAAAATGCTGACAAAGGAATATTCAACTAAACTACTACGTAATAATAAAGTTAGGCGAAGTTTTGATTTGATCGGCAAAAAAAAAAAAAAAAAAAAAAAAAAATCAATTTAATTTGCGTCTCGGAATGTCAATTTCATTGCCAGATCAAAATTCAATCCTACATTCGGAAAGACAGTTAAGAAAAAAAAATTCGCTTAATCCACAAAAAATCAAATATCGATTTCTTTTTTTTTTTTTTAATTCAATTAATCAATTTCTTTCTGGGGTGCATAATCCATCTAATTAATACCGTCACGGATTATGGAATCGTCTAAGACGTATAGAACTTATATAAAACTTTTGGTGACCATTCACGCATTAATATCGTTAACCTAGTGGTCTGCCCTGGTACGCCGATCACTTTGAATGGATTGAGTCTGTTTCTTCCCAACGAGAAAGAGTATTGCGAATATGATGTAAAATGTTTGAAAATATGAAGTGATATATGTGACAAAGGTCTAACACATTCTGTTGAACGCTCTTCTTTCTATCTACGCTAATGTTCCTACGCGAATTGATTAATCTATTATTCAACGAAAACACTCTGCTTGGGATCTATTTCTGATGAAATACTTACAAGTTTGTCTCGCTTCTAAAAGTAGTTGGTCTTAAAATATCAACCAAAGCGGACGTGAAGCGCGCCCGCTCAAAAAAAAAAAAAAAGTAAGAAACATTATTTCCTTAACCAGTTTTGCTTAATTTTTTAATATAATTTTCTTTAATCAGTCATGAGAAAATTTCAAATATAATCCCCTTTAACATGCCACAATTAAGTTTAGTTATTTTAAAGTTAATATCCACAGAATAAAAAAATAGATATCGTATGTATCCTTTTTCTATCCGAGATTCTCATAATTATTTTTGTTCTTGAGAAGAAATCGACTCTAACACTTCTTGGCCTTTCTTTCATCAAATCTTTCTCAGTGTTCATTTATGAACCCATTGCTCCTTCTGCTTCTCGTAAAACATGTTCTCCCTATCGTTCTAAATACTTTCTGATACGTGAAGCTGTTCTCTGTCCTTACAAATCTACAGCCAGACACTGTATGGAGTACTGTTATCATATTTTGTCTTGTGAATCGCTGTCCCACCTGAGGGTTCTTAGTGTTCAGATACGTATCAGTAAATACATTGGCCTTACCTGTTTTTCTCTGCAACCCCAAAGTCAAGGACGCAATGTTGCTAGTCTTTTCGATAAATACTATTATGACATAAGTTCTTTAGAATAGTTTGATTCATTCTCTGCTTCCTTTATCTCAGCTCGTTTCACTCGGTGGTCTAGTAGTCTCTATCGATTCGCTATTTTGGAATCTCATTGTAATACAACTTCCTTATTCAGTAGCTGCTTTCCAAGAACTGCAAACCTGTGGAACTCTTTCTATTGACTGTTTCCTCTCACTTATAGCACATTAGTCTTTTAAATATTAATGCTATAATCACCTCTTGTTTTTGCGATAATCTTCTTTCAGTCTTGTTACCTCCTTCCACCAAATGGTTTCACACCTTGTCTGGAGCGATTTCCATAAAATGAGAAAGTAGTATTAGTTATCACGCTTAAGTTTTAAATACCGTGATCTTTTAAACATCGTTTCTTTTTAACCTGTGACGGTTAAATTAGTAATATTATATTCATTACTAAACACATGGATCGAAAAAAGCACATCAATCTTTAGATACGTCTTACAATCTCTTTGATTTTTGATCGTCTTATCATTCTGATATTTTATAAAGAATTTTTATGACTAAACGCACTGATAATATTACGCATTTTTAATGATATCCGAACCTGTAATTCCGTTTTCAAAGAAGTATTGCTTTTACTCAGGAAACTGATGCGTTCATCTTTCTCCCTTCCTCATTCCTTAGTTAATTACCATTTTTGACTTGGTGTTTTGCTTGAATGAGTTCGATTTTTACTGGCTCTGTTCGAGCGGAACTTATTACTTCGTTCTGCGGCTAATAATGACAATTGCAAAACACTGATTGCGAAAAGAAGCCAATATTTTGAATTTGAATAAAGAGCTGACGTTCTCTCTCTCTCTCTCTCTCTCTCTCTCTCATTCACACACACATATATATATATATATATATTTAAAGGAGATTAGAATAATAGTCTAAAGAGCTAAGTGTATTTTAATGTAATAGTGAAATTACTAGTTTAATTAAAATACAGGAAATGCTCGTTGTAATTTAGATATATAATAAGCTCGATAGTTAAATGTCCTAGAGCTAATTCAATATTAAGTAATGTGATTTATAATTTAAAAGTTTTAAAATTTTTAAAATTTAAAAATCAAAATTTAATTAAATTAAAAATCAGTTTCATAAGAAGGAACAACAACAAAGTCAGTTATCTGTACGATCGTTTCGGAAATCCGTGCTTTTTATTTGTGGTATACATGAAGTCACGTAGAATAATTATACATAGTTTTTTTGGTAAGCACGGTCTCCTCATCAGCAAATTTAGGAGGATTTTTATTGAATTGAAAAGACACCAAAAATAAACCTAGCATTAAAAGTAAGGCAGATGAATCTGAAAAATTGAAGTTAAAAGGTTTGGATATAAAATTTATAAGAAAATTAATAAGGAAATTGGTATAGGTTAGAGATAGAAATGAGTAGAAAAAATATATATATTTTTGAATTTACATAATAAATTTGATTTAAAAATATATATATAATTACCTTAATAATACATATAATATGGCAATGTCTTCCCGTATACGAGTTAAGAAAAATAACCAGGAGACAAAAAAAGATAAAACCAAACTACAAATATTAGATAATAATATAAATAAACAACAAACTAAAACCCGCAAACGTAAGAATAGACACAAGGAGATCCTATGGTTCAACCCCCCGTATTCCAAAAACCTAGAAACAAACATAGCTAGAGAATTTTTTAAAATATTAGATAAGAACTTTAAAGCCCCCCATAGATATAATAAGATTTTCAATAAGAACACAATTAAAGTCTCTTACTCTACTATGCCTAACCTTCACCAGAAAATAATTAGCTCTAATAATAATAAAATTAATAAACTACAAAATGCAACTATACAAAATACATCGGACTGTAACTGTAGAAGAAAAAATAAATGTCCCCTACAAGGCTCATGTAAAATTAAAAATGTTATCTATAGCTGCACAGTATCAAAAACTCCAAATATACAAGAACCTATCAACAGCCATAACTCAACTACCGAATTAAATAATAACACCAACTTAAATCAATCTACCGATCAATTATTAACCAACCCACCACATTATAATCCAACAATAGACCTAATGGAAAATAATCATAATAATCAAGAGGTAATATATATTGGTTCCACATCTGGCCCAATAAAACATAGAATTTCAACGCACAAACATTCTTTTAAAAATAACTCTCTATCAAACCAAACTACTCTATCCAACTATATTTGGCAACTAAAAAATAGCAATATTTCTTTCAACTTAAAATGGCAAATAATTGAGACTTGCAAATCATATAAACCAGGAGATAAATTTTGTACATTATGTACAAAAGAAACCGTAAAAATTTTAAAATATGAAGATATAAAAAGCACAACCAAACTAGTAAATTCAAGACACGAGCTTCTATCGTGTAATCATAAACGTTGGTTTAAATTTAATAAATATAAACCACCTTAAATCATTAAAAATTACTCATTAGTAAAAATAGATTTTTTTTTTTTTTTTTTTTTTTTTTTAATAAATTAAGTTAAACCAATTACCGCCCTTAGACTCGTAAATCAAATAATAAATAAAGCCATGACAATTATCTCCCTTTAAAAACTTGCAAAAAAAAAAAAAAAAAAAAAACTCTCTCTCTATAGATATTAACTGTAGCGTCTCTAAATCAAATACGCTAACGGAAACAATTTACTGCACGAGCGTCGCCCTTTTAAAATTCATCATTCAATAAAATAAAAAGCTATAGCAAACATCTAAATGACTACTTTAAATACAGTTCCTGATTTCAAAAAAAGGAAAACCAAAAGGTAATTATATATATATTTTTAAATCAAATTTATTATGTAAATTCAAAAATATATATATTTTTTCTACTCATTTCTATCTCTAACCTATACCAATTTCCTTATTAATTTTCTTATAAATTTTATATCCAAACCTTTTAACTTCAATTTTTCAGATTCATCTGCCTTACTTTTAATGCTAGGTTTATTTTTGGTGTCTTTTCAATTCAATAAAAATCCTCCTAAATTTGCTGATGAGGAGACCGTGCTTACCAAAAAAACTATGTATAATTATTCTACGTGACTTCATGTATACCACAAATAAAAAGCACGGATTTCCGAAACGATCGTACAGATAACTGACTTTGTTGTTGTTCCTTCTTATGAAACTGATTTTTAATTTAATTAAATTTTGATTTTTAAATTTTAAAAATTTTAAAACTTTTAAATTATAAATCACATTACTTAATATTGAATTAGCTCTAGGACATTTAACTATCGAGCTTATTATATATCTAAATTACAACGAGCATTTCCTGTATTTTAATTAAACTAGTAATTTCACTATTACATTAAAATACACTTAGCTCTTTAGACTATTATTCTAATCTCCTTTAAATTATCAGCTCCCTATAACAGGTTGAGTTTATATACGTAATTGTAGATATGTTTCATAAGAAGGACATACAATTATCAACTAAATGCATCCCCATACCCCCTAAAGACACCTTTATAACCAGCTTAATTACAAGTATAAATACATTTATAAGGAACTTGAGATGGAAAGCCTACCATTTTGATAATTACCAAAGTGAAACCACAGAACCAATACACCACCAACCTGGAGAAATAAAAGAAACCATCCTCAGACAAGACAATGAAGAAAGAAAAGCAGCGAAATACTACAGACTAAAAACATACAAAAACCCTAAGAGAAACATAGACACTGAAAATTTTGAAAATGACTTAATCAACCTGATTAAAAATATTAAGTTTAAGAAAAATAAAAAATATATCACTCCAACACTTAAAAAAATAAATAAATTTTCAAAATCTATTTCTACAAGCCACCAAAATAAACTCATAGTACCGGCAGATAAAACTGGAAATTTCTACACAATGGACTATATACAATATAAAAATCTAATATATAAAGAACTTAATAAAAATTATAAAACTACTAATAAATCAGCACTAAATAAAATAAATAATGATGCAAAAAACATTTTAACTAAACTTAAAATAGATAAATACACAGAAATAACAGTACCAGGTACCCCGAGATTTACTTTAAAAGACCACAAACACAGCTTCAATATCAACCCTACTATTAGACTCATTTGCCCCTCGAAATCAGATATAGGACTGGTTAGTAAAAACATATTAGATAGAATTATCCCCAAAATTAAATCC
>NC_136499.1:40631975-40651975 GCF_053919585.1 Euprymna scolopes
ACATTCCTTTGCGACCCATTTTATCTATGTTGGGTTCTGCACAACATGAACTTGGTAAATGGCTGGTTGATCTTCTTAAACCTGTGCTTTCTTTTTATTCGGTCCATTGTATCTCTGATTCTTTTCAATTCGTATCTCAGATACAAAAATTATCTTTATCTAAAAATACCGAGTTCTTGGCTTCCTTTGACATTAATAGTCTCTTTACTAATATACCTTTGGATGAAACCATTGGTATTTGTGCTGACTATCTATACCGTGGCCCCTCAAAATCTCCACAATTTCCTGAACGAATTTTCGTTGAACTGATGGAACTTGCTACTAAATCAGTCTCCTTTAGTTTCAACAACATTATGTACCGGCAAATTGACGGGATATCTATGGGTAGCCCTCTTGGTCCTTCGCTAGCCAACATTTTCGTTGGATTTTTGGAAAACGAATTATTTTCCAAAATTACTAAGCCAGCATTCTACACACGTTACGTTGATGATACTTTTGCATGCTTTCCCTCACGGAGTGAAGCTGAACAGTTTCTTCCTCTTCTTTGCAACCTGCATCCATCGTTACAATTTACTATGGAGGTTGAGGACTGTGGCTCTCTCCCATTCCTCGACGTTCGTGTTTCTAAAGTTGGTACTACGTTTGAGACCTCCGTATATAGAAAACCTACATTTACAGGGCTCTATCTTAATTGGTTTTCTTTTGCCCCTCAGTCTAGAAAAATAAACCTCATTAGCGCTCTTACGCATCGTGCACTTATGATTTGTTCACCAAACCGTCTTGATACGGAACTTGGGGAAATCACTAATATTTTTCTTAGTAATGGATATCCCATTAATATAATAAAATCTACTATTGAACGTAAAATTACTACATTTAATAGTGTTAAACATATCGGTCCATCACGTTGTCCCATTTATTTAAAATTACCATGGTTGGGTCCTGCTGGCCTTCATATTGTTAAAAGGATTTCTTCTGCTACTCAACGTTGTTTTCCAGCTACTATGCTTAGAGTAGTTTACACAACTCGAACCTTTTTCTCTTCTTTTCGTAAAGATGTTTTGCCAACCATTCAAAAGAATTCTGTTGTTTATAAATTTGTTTGTCAGTGTGGAGCTGACTACGTTGGCAAAACATCCCAAAGATTAGAAATGAGAATATCCCAACATATCCCTCGGGATATTCGACTACACCAGGTTTCGAGAACATCCGGGCACTCCCAAGCTCATGAGTCCGCCATTGGTGATCACCTGTTGAGTATAAATAGGTGTTCGAATCAATATTCCGATGGGTGGTTTTCTGTTTTATACAGTGCGAGGTCGAACTATCATCTCAATATTATTGAGGCGTTAGTTATTAACAACTCTCGACCTAGCCTGTGTAGACAAAAGATTCTGAAACATCAGTTGGAGATATTCATTGATTTAAAACCACCTGAACAGTGAGACTTTATTTTTTTATTTTTTTTTTTCACTGTTCTTCCAACTGAAACCAAAATTCCCTTCTTCCCTCATTCGTTTCTTAGTTTTTAATTTATCATGCTGACGTTTCCTCTTAGAGGGTCAGACGATAAGGCCTTAAGGAAATTTTAATGATTTCACCTGCCCATTTCTTGTTTTTTTTTGGTATTTAAATTAAATTATGTTTCCTCTGAAATTTCTCCTTCCATTTTGCTGTACCAAAAATCTACTTATATATATATATATATATATATATATATATATATATATATATATATATATATATATATATATATATATATCTTTCTATATTTTGCCCCCCCACTCTCTTCTTTCGTTCACTCCCCTTGCATGTCTCTCGCATTTTCACTCAATTTAAGTTTAATTTGACGTTCACCAAGTACAATTAAACTTTCAATAACTGTCATGCGAGCGCAGAATACTACAAAACGACTGCATATTTTCAGAGGAAAAAAAAAACATAAAATTCTTATTTTATAACCTTTCTCATTATCATAATTGTCTTGACTATCCTTGTTAGTATCGGCATAATCATTAACATCATCACACATGCTAGTAATAATAATAATCATCATTATTACATTTATCGATACAATTATATCCTATTATCGAACTTATAACACGTATAATGCTTTGTATTATTAAAAAAATTTTTTAATTTAATCTCATTATTATAAGTGTCAAATATGTAAATAATCAGAAGATAAACTGAGCGGTATAAATTATATATTTGCTGTTGTACAAATACAAGGAGACGTACTTTAATGTAAAAGAGATGTGATATATGTTTGTACTCGAAACTATATATTATATATCATCCATGTGATAAGATATGCAAAAATATATGACACCGCATCTTTATCTCTCTCTCTTTCTCTCTCTCCTCCTTCTCTCTTTCTTTCTCTTCTCTCTTCACCTCTTTCTCTCCCTCTCTTTATATATATATATATATATATATATATATATATATAAGAGCAAATAGTTAATAAAACATGTTAAAACATACTTTGAAAAAGAGTTAAAAACATATTTAATCTGAGAAGGAAACACTTAATAAGTGGATAGTTTTTAATCTGCAGAGTTTCGAAGAAATACTTTCCTTCTCACAGAGGGTAGGAATTAGCAAAATGTGGGATCGGATTTTGCATACAAAACTATTTGATGAAACTGCAAGTAAGTCAAAGATTTTACTTGATAACAAAAAGTGAAGCAGAGGGAATATGGTGGAGAAAAAGGTGATTAAACGCGAATGGATTTTATTTGACATTATATATATATATATATATATATATATATATATATATATACATATATATGTGTGTGTGTGTGTATGCATGCATACATACATATATATTTTTTTGTCCAGTAGGGAAGCAAATGAATACAAGTTACACGAATTTATTTTTTAAATACAAGTTTTAAACATTTTTAGTGCTGCTTTCTTTAGGTCGACAATTCTATCGTTCCACCCTGTAGTAAGAAAACAGTTACACAAATTTGAAACATGAAAGTTTCTGTCACACTCATTTGAATATTAAAGTTTCAATTATGCTCATTTAAAATATTTAGGTTAAGTCAGACTCATGTAAAAGTAAATTTGTCAGTTACACCCATTTAATTCATAAAGTTTTTAATGACACATTTAGAACACGTAATTATCACTTACACTCATTAAAAACATGTATGTTTCAATTACACTCATTAAAAACTTAAATACTCAATTATATATTTCCCAAACAATAAGCTTTCAGATACACTCACTCATAAAAAGACTCAATTACACACGTTTTCTAAAATGAAGTTTACCGTTATACCCATTTAAAAATAATGGTCTTAGTTACACCTATTTAAAAAAAATGAAGCTGTCAGTTTCACTTATTTACAAAGTGAAAATATTGTTACAAGCCTTAAAAAACGAAGATTTTTTTGACTCTCATTTCATAAATATATCTTGTTACACATATAAAGAATAACCACCGGTATCCATGACAAATTACATTTACCTGAGAATTCTTCCTTCAAACTTCTCGGCTTAACATTCACTGGCAATATGAACTGGAATAAATGCATTGAGGACATTGTGAAGACTGCTGCAAAGAAGGCAGGCTCCCTCTCTCCTGCTAGAAACTACTCACATCTGAATATTCTTACCTCTACAAAGCCACCATTCGCCCATGGAGTATTGTTGCCACAATTGGGCTGATGCATTTACTGCCAGTTTCTCCCTCTTGGAAAAATAAAAAGAGTCTCTAATCTAATAGGTTCCGCTTTTTCAACCAAGCTCAAACCTCTGTCCTATCGTTGAAATATTGCATCCCTGTGTCTGTGTCATAAGTATTTTAATGAAATGTGCTGTGATGAACTCGTTGCACGTGCGTCCATCGATATATATATCCTCAACAAATCCGCTTAGAACAAAATCACACCCCTTCACTTTTGAAATACAAGAAAGCTCATTGATCCAATAGTTTCTTCCCTCGAACAGCTAGACGTTGGAATTCCTTTCCTGCTACCTGCTTCCCTGACTGTACTGATATGCAGAAGTTTAAATGTAATGTAAACCAACATTTTGTTAATCTTCCCTAGGCATTGTTCGAAATAGTAGCCATTTACGTCCAAGTGGGGATATCCCTTGTTTGGGGTGAACGTGAGTAAAAAAATTACTCTCATTTAAAGAAATGTTAAGCTACGAACATTTACAAAAAGAAATGGTCAGTTACACACGTTTTCAAAATGGAAGATTTTGTTTCATTCCTTTAGGAAATAAAATTTCACGTTACGCACATTTACCAAAAGAAACGTCTAGTTTCAATCATTAAAACAAAAACTTTACAGATCTACTTACACACATGAAAGAGTCCAGTTCGACATATTTAAAAATATAATACTTATGAACAGGACTAATTTTATTCAGAGAAAGTTTCAATTAGATTTGAAATCGTTTTATTATTGTATTTTCCATTTATTTGAAATATTTGTCTCGAACAAATTACCGTTAAAAATAAACAAATAACTACAATGTTTGAAGGAAAAAAAAATGAAGTGTAAATCTATTTGTCGAGCTTGAGACATTTTTGTCACGTGACAAAAGTGAAATCTTAAACCAAACAACATTGAAACAAAATAAATATGGACAAATATCTGAGCTGTTTGCTCACACCGACAAAAAAGATAATAAATGGTTGGAAAACGTGTTGAAAATGATGGTATATGGAATATGTCTTCCATATAATTGATACTATTAGACTGACACAAAAGAACCACTAAAATATCTCAAACAGAGCTCAAAATCAAGTTTTTGTTTTATTCGTGGCGAAGTTACACTAATATAAAAACTGCTTTATTCTTCTTCATTTTTGTTAGTAATATATAGTTTGGTTATTGGGTTATTTTGTTCTACGGTGTGTCAACCCTTTTAGAGATATTTACTTCTGAATCCAGTAATTTTGGCAAACGGTTTTATGCTTCAAGTTCTTTCTATCTTCTAATATTTATTCATGATGTTTGATTTGGTTGTTTTGTCGAGGAAAATTGACGTTTTTAGCTTTTGGATTTGCAGAACATGATTGAGTTTTTTTTTTACATAGGCGTCACCACTTATCAAGGCCGATAGGCCACTCAAGGATAAGGGTTAAAAGGTGTAGAGCAGTTAAAAGGACAATGTAGTAATCGATAGTAATGGAAGTTCGGTAAATTTGTTAACTTAAGTGGAACGGCTCATCAGAAACTTGTTCACGTTGGACTTGAAGACAACCATATTATAGACAGCTGGAAAGCAGGAAAACGGAAGACAATTCCACAGGCGTGCAGTTCTAAGAAAGAAGCTTTTATCATGGAATCTATGTTTAGGTTTAGGTACAGATAAAGAGTGGGGAAAATTATTGATAATGTTTTCAGCTAGTCTAGTGTTTCTTGTGAAAGTTTGGCGAGTTTGCAAAGAGAAAGGATAAGAACAATAACATCAATGTTTGGTGCGTTTTTGGTCAGGAAGTTGGTCTCTTCAGACAGCCTAATTTGGTAGCAATGGATAACAATATATAAGTGTCTAATACAATACGCACACTTATAACATACACGGGTATTGTACACTAATACTACAGCCATAAACACGCTACATACGTAATACGCATAAGACATGAACACACGTTACATATACGTTATACAGTGAGGTGATTATGACTAAGTGACTAATAGATTTAAGTGAAACATGATTCTACCATGTTCGAATACAATCAGTTACATAGTACCACTTTAACTTATAGACGTTGGCAACCTTCATGTTGTCCTTTATGCATGTACATGATTTCAGAAAAAAAGGCAACCAATCAGTCCGTTCAAAAGAGTGCACTGTAGTTTTAGACTTACTTACTTTACTGATTATTGCTGTTCTTAGCCATTCAGCATGGTGACATCGTTCACTGCCGAACTTATTCACAACTTTTATTCCATCCATTCATTCCGCTCTCCCGAATATACTCGCCTCACATGCTATGCGATCAGTTCCACATCTTCACTTTATTTATTTATTCATCGTCTCGTTGCCGCTGTGACGTGCTTTAAGTGATTGTCTTCTCCCACGTCATCCACCCCATAATGTGATCGTCTTCTCTCATATGATCTTTCTATTTATAGCCAACTTTTATCGATGACGTCATTTTACATGCATTTGTATACGCGCGTCCGCGATATGTGACGCCTAGATTAGTTGTTTACCAATGTTTGAAAGCATTACCTACTGTAATTTTTTGTTAGGATGGAAAACGGTGGATTCACAACTTCATAGGAGTATTAGAAACAAATGATTTTACGCATACTTGAACTAAAAAAAAAAAACTGCAACAGCTAACATAAATAATAATAATAATAACAACAACAACAATAATAATAATAATCATAATAATAATAATAATAATAATCATAATAATAATAATAATAATCATAATAATAATAATAATAATAATAATAATCTGACCTGATTAGGATAAGCTTGCAACCTTGAACCGCTTGTGAATTTGATTCTCCCTAGAAACACCGTTCTTTGGAAGAAGTCTATTTAACTTGCCTAGTTATTCTGTATTTTCACCAAAGAATTTCATAAATGAATTAGTAAAAATGAATAAAACTTGGAAAACCACAAGATTAAGCGACCCCAAACGAGCAAGTCTTTACTACAAGAAAGTAAATCTGACTAGACACCGTTTGCTGCAGAATTTGAGTCAGGTGTTCTGGTTTGCCAGAACCGGTGTGTCAAACGTGATCATACTGTTTGCATTATAGATGCCACATACATATTTGCTAACAAATGTTAAAAAAACAAAAGCATATTTTTCAATTTTTGACATTAAAATAAAAACATAAGTGGAAAACAAGATTGCAAACTCCAAATGGAAAGTTCTATGAATCTTTTCGGCGTTCGTTTTTTTTCTTTTCCTTTTAGATCCTTTTCGCGCGTAGCATGATTATAGTATTCATAGAAAAAGAGACGAATACAATAGACAGCAATTCGCAAAAAGGAATTGCCTTCTTCTTATGTTTATTTCCACCCGTATATCGAATTTCTGTCATTGCGTACCTTTCTCGACTGATTATTCAAATAAAACATCAATTTACAAGAATAAGATCTGAGAACGCTTCGTCGTTCAAATGCGACCTCGTACCCCGATAAAAAGACGCCGTCTGTCGGTCATATGCTAATCAGCTATTCTTTACTCCAAAACAAGCAATAATTTACCCATATCCCGGCAGTTATTAATCTAGCTGTACGTATTTTTAAAATGTATAACTTATATATCTATATAATATATTTCGTGGTCTGTCTGTCTGTCTGTTATTCCGTTTGTTCGTTCCACTTTTTCTCGGAAACTACTGCTGATTTGGCTGAATTTTTTATGGAGCTTTGTTATGATAAGGTGCAGCAAATGAAGTATAACGGTAACCGTTCGATGCACAGTTAGGATTAATCTATCCATTCATCCATCCATCGCCTTGAGCCCCTTGGAGGGGCATAGGCTATCTACAATTTTGTAGATGCTTTTGTTGCGAGGAGTTCTTTTTTTCTGGGTGAGGGTGCTGGCCCCACGCCCAACCTTTCCAAAAGGTACATACAGCCCTTAGCCTTCCCAAATGGTTACACATCTGGTACTGGCCAGGCTCAAAGTTGCTTACCTTCGGCGATCTGATGAGAATCGGTGTGTCAACGTTATTGTGCTGTACACTTAGGATTAACAGGGATTATTATTTAAATTCCACTTATCCCCCAAAACTACTGAGCTGCTCCAGCTATAAATTTGTACGAACCTTTGATCCTAGATATGATCTTAAACTATATCCAGTGGTGAGGCCCCAGCTTGCGGGCTTTGGGGAGTGTGGAGCCACCCTTTAATTGCCATTGCTCCCAGGCCCACTCTGACCCGGAGTGGTAGTACCTGTTAGGGTCCCAACTATGGGTTAAATAGAAACCGACTTGAAAACAACAAACTTATTCTATTAAAAAAATGTCCTTTAAAAACTTTGGATTTGGCATTGGTAAACGCGCAGTTTGAATGGACGCATCTTAAGAATGTTTGTTAATGTATTTTGTTTTTCAATTTCGGAAAAAACAGTTGAGCTTAGATTTTACAATAAATTATAAAAATGAGATAAGCGGAACTTGGTTGAAAGAGTCTCCTACGGCTGCGTCTGTTCATTGGCTTGCGTGTATCAACAGTTTATTGGGAATTGCAAATAAGAGATTTCTGTCAGATCTGTTGCATTCGTTCTCGCATAAATATCATTAAGATTCGACTTCACACTTTTCTACAGTAAAGAGCGAAATCATCAGAGAAAGTTAAACAAGCAAAAATGCATGTAAATCTCTTGTAGTTATGATAAGGTCACAATGGCGACCCAAACCTAGAAGAGAACTCCTTCTCATATAATACCGTAAAAACGCTAACAAGATTAACAAAAGTAACGCTTTCTCTAATCTGTGAAAAATCAATTAAAATTTTATCGTCGTATAAATGCTCAATACATTATTCAAACTTATGTTCTCATATTGGATGTTATTTTTAAAATGTTTCGACTGATGTAACCGCTAACCTTCTGTCGACATCTCTTGTCTAAGTTGTAAGTATTTATGCCTGACTAGGAAGTTAATGCGCAATTTCGAACTCCACCCTTTGATCCATTGGGATCTAAATATTTCCAAGTTCTGCTGAATGCAGTTGAAGATCGAAGATTACATCGTCCAAAACTCTGATGAACACAGTTTCTAAATAACCTACATAATAAAAAGTTTGATTGGTTATTGAAAGCAAAAAATGACGAAATCATAGAAGGCACTTTCGAACGATGCACATTTTGAAACGAAACAGGTATTCGGCTCAATTAACTCATATAAAGAAATGAAAAGAATATTTTTAACACTAGCTGGTCCGTGGCGTGACGTTGCCCGGAAAGCAGATTAACCAAAGAAATTGCATGCCCTTGAAATATTGAATAGTTGCTTATGCTTCTCCGCCTCACGATGTTAAGTTAAAAGAAATATCAGAAAAGTAAAAAGAAAAAAAAACGTGCGTTTTTGATGGAGGCTTTCTGTTTAATGTATAATGTGAATACGCATTTCTTTAATGGGAACTGTTATTCCGGACATTAAAAACTGTATAAAATATAATTGCTAAAGAAATGATTTCATCGCAGGCGGCCATGCCAAGAAAAAGATGTAATATGAAATATGTTACCATACGCTCATTCAATATGAGCATTTAACGATACAAATTTTATTTCAAACTGTGAGAGGTGAAATTTCCCTCTTACGAGTAATGTTTTCTAAGAGCAATGTGATCTGAGAGCAATGCATTCTGGGAGTTTTGTTTGTTGAGGCTAACAAAGATATTCCATGTGTAAAATTAAGTATTAAATGTATTCTGAACTCGAAAGCAATGTATTATAATAGCAATACATTCAATGTGACATTACTCTAAAATTATACACGAATAGACAATGAACAGATACACGCGTGGGGGGGGGGGCATTTTACCCATGTTCGCTTACCTCATTTATATAATTTATTGTATATATATAATGTGTTATAATGGCAATGCATTCCGAGAGAAACGTATTCTAGAAATATAAATAACTAGCAGGCTGCCCGTCGTTGCTCGATACACAAACTGAGAGTTGTGCATGCTAGTATTACATTTTTATAAACAGTTCACTTCTCGTAAGTAAAAAAGCCAAAACAAAAACAAAAAAAAAAACGCTCGAGCTGAAATCGAAACCAAAGCCTAAAGACAGTGAGTCAACTACGATAACCATTAGGCCAGCTTCACACATATTTTCAAAGTGTTTTCTAGCCTACTTATTCTTAACATAAAGAAGCTGTCATTTTCCACCGTCGCGCATGTGCATTCGTGAAACAGTTGGCAAACAGATAAAAATCCGATGACCCTCCCCTCCCAGGTACGAACTTTTTTTTTAATTTTGAGCCCTAAGCAGCCATTTATTCCGGATGAAAATGGATTAAAAAGTTTTCCACATGTCTGAATCACAAATGCACCAAATTTCAAACCTGTAGATAAAAATTCGTTGAGTATATAGGTTGAGAAGTGCCCTCACATATATTCTCACTTTCATAGATATATAGATTACCCTAGCGATATAATTATATTTAATAAATTTATTTCTCATTGAATAATTCATAGGCGGTTGATATGCCGTGAAACAACCAATTTTGATCAAAAACCATTAAATGAATGTTCTTTGTGAAAAATTACCTGAAATTTAAGTCCAAGATAAAATTTCATGATAATGGGAAATATTTGAATTTTTGAATGAGATGGTTGTTCTCATAATAATCTGTTAAAATGGTCTATTACGTGAATATTTCAGAATATTATTAATTTATGTCAAAACTTAAGGTATCTGAATATTAACAAAAATATTTAAGCCCTTTTTGTTATACACCGAACTAAACATAACCCACATTACACACTCTTACGCATAATAAAATTAATCCCATATTCTTCGGTATTTAATTCCCTCTAACATAAACATCTGACCACATAAACATATCTAAGTTTATGCATATATATATATATATATACACACAGAGTGAGTGTGTGTGTGTGTGTGTGTGTGTGTGTGTGAAAGAGAGAGAGAGAGACGGGTAGAAAGAGAGACAGATTAACTGCAATTTTGTTATTCTCTTATTCTTTTCTACGATACAAAATATCGTATTTACCTATACATAAACCTAAATTATAATCAATATAGACTACATTATACACATTTGGTCATAAAATAGGTAAAAAAAAAAATTATGATGGTAAGTAAATTAGTTTTGGTTTTAATCCATAAACAAGCCTGAACATATATACATACTTAATTAAAGAGAGCGATATACATATATATATATATCTCTGTATATATATATATATATATATATATATATATATATATATATATATATATATATATATATATATATATATACATATATATATATATATATATATATATAGAGAGAGAGAGAGAGAGAGAGAGAAGGACGGAGAGAGAGAAAGAGATAGATACATAGATGGATAGATAATATATAGATATAGAGGTACGTAAATAGATAGGTATATCTAGAGAAAGTAACAATTTCTCGACATATATATCTACCTATGTATCTCTAAATGTATCTATCTAAGAGAGAAATGTCCTGCGATTTCTTTTTTCTCTTATCCAATTCAAGATATTGCATTAGTCCTAAATAAGTTACAACAAATAAAGTAGAAATTGTCACTTCTTTTTCTATGCATAAATATTACAAGTTAATGGTTTATCTTGCAACACAGTCTGTAAATATACTTTTTATTTTCATCGGCTTTTCGTGAGGAGAAAATTATTCAATTGAATATTCAATTACAGCATCTGGTTTCTTTTATTTATAAAATTACTGTCGCTTGTAATTGTATTAACCACATTGTTTCTCCGGCTTGTTTGGACAATTTTAATGCCACAACTGGGTGAGAATATCTACCACTCCGATAAGAACAGTCGACCACATCTTAAGGGGGAACAACATGCCAGGAAGCGACAGGAAGGACACATGACCTGCTATACATTGACTAAAAAAGTCTAAAGTGATAATAAATGAAAAAAAGTACATAGTCATGGCATGGATCGATTAAAAGAAAGCCTAGGACACAAACTATAACCTTATCAGCACGTTGTAGCCTCAGTCGCAAAATAGAAAAAGAATAAGAAAGAACTTCAACTCGCTTTCTCGCAGTTGTAATAGCATTTATTTCTTCCTTCTCCCGCCACGCATGATCGCGTTACGGCACTGACGTCACTCACCGCTCTAACGTGATCTCAAACGCCATCCACGTCTCTAACATAATCGTCATCTCGATCGTGATCACACCTTTTTATGGTCTTCTTTTTCCTTACCTTGACGTTATTTCGCGCACGGCCTAGTATTTGCATATAGTTTTGTTACAAAATTCGTATTAGTTAGATTATTCGGACTATTGTTATTATCTTGAGTGCTATTTACACAGAGTTTCGGCCGATCTAACCCCCGACTTTCAAACCACAAAACCTTAATATAATTTCAAATTACTTAGGATTCTACTCCGTCATGGTTGACGGAACGAGAACATGCTACTTCCGTGAATTAAATAAAAGGTTCTGTTAGAAATTTCATGAAGATTTACGAGTTTGACAGAAAGATTCCCGAATTTGACAAGGTACACGTGAAGAAGGTCGGTTGTTACATCGACTGAAACGTGGTGAAAATAACACTATAAGATAAGAACAGCAGTCCGAATAATTCAAATAATACGAATTATCAATACTCATCTAAAAAATTCAGAAACAAAAACTACCAACTATGAAAGATTAAATGTTACAGGATGTAAAAAAATATGTGACAAAAACACTAAACTAATTGAAAAAACAAAAAAAAAAAACAATGGAAACGTAGTGACTCAAACTAATAACTTGAAATAACACTTAACATAGATTAGAATACAAATAGTTTTTTTTCTAGCGAGATTCTCTATCATTAATACTTTTTATCACAGCGATGATGCCACCCAACAATATGCGCAGGAATTGAAATTCACATGCACAATAGAAAAATACCTCCTTTATTATATAGATTCAATCTACATAAAGCAAAAAAGAAACTAACAAATCTTATAAATAAAACCACAATATTTTAAATGTTATTCGCAATTGAAAACTCTGCCTACAAAAGATGAAAACAGAAAAACGCAAAACGGCAGACAAATTTCTGAAGTTTGAAGAATACACATGAAGGAGGTCAGAGATTACATCGGTCGAAACGTTGTGAGACTAACACTCAATCGTAGTCCGAATAATCCAAATAATTTGACGTCAAAAATGTTTTTGTAGTTGCACTCACCTTTTAACGCAAATAAAATTTCAGAAGTCATCATCTTCATCATATCGCATGTGTCCGACGATTCTAGTGCTGGCATTGGTTTCCCCCATATTTTTCTAGTCATAATTATTTTTAGGAAAACATCGGGGATTACAGAAAAGACCACGTAAATGTAATTTGAGGGAAAGTGATTCATGTGGAACTAACTGGAATCGAACTTGGCGCACCTAGGTTTTCGGTGTTTGTCGCTAACTAGTCGACCAGCGTCATTTAGATTTCCAAAGTAAAAAATAAAAAAGAAAGAAAAAAATGTTAAAAAACGAAGAAGGTAAAATAATGAAGAGTAAATTCCCTGTAATCTTTAAAAGAAGTAAATGGTCAATTATAGTCGAGGGCAACCATGAGGCACTCTTACAAAAGTTGCTAAACCGAATAGTAGGGGATGGTACTGCACGTTCTATAAGATTATTTCACTATTAGCCCGGAACTTGTAATGCTGCGTGTTTAGTAAGGAGATAGCAAATACTATTTTAAAGTTTTCAGTATGAAACAATTAACGATTGAACTTTGATTTTCTGCCCATTAGCGAACATGTAGAATAATATGAAATCCTAACATTTAAAACAACTCTATTGAATACCCTTCGTTAAGGTGGTAATAAAAGAGCAGAGGAAAAAAAGAAGAGTGTTAGTAATGGAATAAGTATGGACGAAGACAAAAGGTTAGAAACTCCGCGTTTTGTTAAATAAATGTGTGCTTATTAAGTCTTTTACATTTCATGTAAAAGAAAATGAAGAAAAGTCTTTATGATGTACATACCCGCCATGGAACGAGGAAAACTCAAGAAATCACGTAAATTGATCGAATAGATTTTTTTTTATTTAAGAAAATAAAATTTTCTGACTAGCTAAATACGAGATAAATTAGTCGCCATATTTGGTCGAATTCGAAATTTAACCCTGATTACCTCCCTATTAACAATCTCCTCAGGAGTAACTGCTCATACATGGCTTCTAAAAATACTTAATTGTTAAAAATCGTAAAAATTAAAAAAAAAATAAATACTACTCGGTCAATGTTTGTGATTTTTAGGCTATAACATTTTCATGCCGTGACACCATAAAGTTGTTTTTTTTTCATTTTAGTTTGCTTAAATAAGTGCAAGTATGAATACGTGCCAATAAATAACCCATCCATTTATGAAGAAAGGATGAATCTCCTGTCTGTAAGGAAAGGAAAAGAGTTTATACATGAAGAATGCGTATCGTATAACAGTGCTGAGATCAGGGTCATGTAAGCGTGTGCGCATGCGTTCGTGTATATGTATGTGCGTGTTATAGTAAGTCCATGTGTATGCTGCTATATAGCTATGTAACTTGCTTTGGTTTCCTGGCCGGAAAATTATATATATATATATATATATATATATATATATATATATATATATATATATATATATATATATATATGAGAGAGAGAGAGAGAGAGAGAGAGAGTAAATTATGTGTTAACCGTTTTTATGAACTTCTATAACGTTCTTAGTTCGCCTGAGAGATGTTCTCTGATTGGACTAGCCAAATACAGGTTCAAAAACGTAAACCGCGAGTTATCACTGCCACTGCTATTGTTGTGGTCGTATGTAACTGCTATTATTGCTAAAACACTCTTACCCTTATATCAAAGAGCTGTCTCTACGTACGAAAATTCAACAAAGTGAAAAGTAATTGAAATCAATTAATAATAAAATTGATGAATACTCTAAATACATGAATTAATTTAAATTTCTAATTCGTCAACACAACCCTAAACAAAATGTTACAAGAACAGATCCTCTGTTCTTGTAAGTAAGAAAAACATTAAATAAATAAAAATGAGAGAGGGTAGACCGAGAATTCGAACCTGGAAAGCTAGATTTGGAATTAAGATTCAGGAAGAAATTCCCATTGTTAGTTTTAATATAAAATAGCAGATATGTTTGTTTGAAAAGGAATTTGATGATTCAATTCTGTTTATAAAAGTTAAATTGAAACAAGGTCAGTTAGAAAAACGAGCACTAGTAAATGTTAACATATTGAAAAATAGGTTAGACCGAAAATAGGTTAGAGAATTCTTGCTGCAGTCATGTGTGAACAGTGAACATGAGTTCAGGGCCACGTCAGTCGAGCACATTCTCGGACATGAGGCGAACGAGACATGTGAGGCATGTTCAGGTCACGGGATCGATCAAGCACATTTTTGGCCATGCGATGACGTCATGACTGAGAAATGAATTCTCAGTATAGGGCTAGTTTTAGACGGAGTCCATAGACAGAGTCGGACAAACAAAGAGAGGGCCAGACAGGAGAGTCGAGTCCGGATCGAATCCCCCTTTGGAAGCGAAGGGTTAGAAGTTGTAATCATGTAGTGACTTTTGAATTTCTGGAATATCTTCATTGACCGGTCGAAGAAATAAAGGAACATAATCATTTTGTAACTGCGTCTTGTGTTGTATCATTCGCAACAAACAAAGGTATGGTGAATCATTTATATGAACTTTGTTCCACTCATTTCTATAGTGAACTTTGTGTATGAACCCATCTAAGTAATGAGTCTCTCCAACATCTTAAGAAAATGTGTCTCCCTCTCTATCAAGAAGTAATGACTGCCCCCTTCTGTGATAAAAGAACTGATAACACTTCTCCTCTCTAAAATATATTTGTTAAGGAAATATATGTTACAAGATTCACAATCTGTATAAATGCCTATTCTCTTCTATATATCTCTCCTCATCCAATTGTATTACATGTCCCCGTCTCTCTTTAAAGGTACCCGATATATGTCACTCCAATATGAACACTCAACTATATATATATATATATATATATATATATATATATATATATATATATATATATATATATATATATATATATATATATATTACATTTTCACCCCAAACAAGGCACATTGCCACTTTGGTGTAGGGGGCTACTATCAGGGGCAGCAACTACTGGGCCACTATGTAGGGATTTGGGCAGCAAGATGTCGGTTCACGTTACACTTGAACTTCTGCATGTCAGTACAGTTGGGGAAGCAAGGACCTGGAATGGAATTTCAGAGTCTAGAGGTTCTAGGGAAGAAACTATTGGAGTAGAAATATCTTTTACATCTAGGGATCTCTACTGCGTGGCGTGGGATTTAGCTGCCTGTCGGGTTCGTCGGGGGTGTCTACGTCGTGGGGGCACAAGTGTCTGCAGTTCGTCAGAGTATTCACCATTAAAATACTTGTAGAACAGGCAGAGTGATGCAACGTTTCGTCGATGGGACAGAGGCTGAAGCTTAGATGCCAGTTCAGGGCCTATCAGATTGGCGACTCTCTTTTGAACCTTGTCTAGGAGCGAGAGATAATATTCATTATCTTAAGAAGACCCCACCTCTATGCAACAAAAATGTCTGTAATAAAAAACCGTGAAAATTCTGTAAATAAATTAAAACAAAATGAGTTCACTTAGGCATCGTTTCTTGACGCTGCTCTAACTGGGAGAACGCCTATATTCAGGGAATCAGTGTTTTCCCATAAGTATCTGTGATTCGTATCGGCCAATTTATCATCAGTCTATCTCGACCAAGTAAGGAATGTGTCATTAAAACTCGAGAATTACCATTAAATTTTTCATGCAAATAATACTAATGATGCTTCTGATATAGATGATGGCGATGACGTTTACTAATACCATTATTTGCTTTTAGTTTTCCACACGTTCTTACCACTTTATACATGCCTAATTTTTATTCGACTTTCGATTCAATTTTTATTTTTGACAATTTTTAGTAAATATTTCCGTTCTCCTAATTGCACGGATTCAGAAGTAAACTGCAAGCCTCTGGCATTCAAGATATTTTCAACGCTTTCGTTTTCGGCAGGAATTAATTCAAGATAAAAGCCCACCCAATGGCTACATTAAATAAGGCACACCCAATGTTTATTGTGATAATTAATCTGTATTAATTAATATCCTTACCTCCTCTCTCACATCTATATCTCTCTCTTTCTGGCCTGATGAAATAAAATATGATTGAAGCGGTCAGCATATCGTAGCAAGATATGACTGTATTTGCATAAATAATATATATATATATATATATATATATATATATATATATATATATATATAACTACTTCATTTACTCACATAAAATTAATATACGAAAGTATAGATTTATGCGTAAACTTTAAGTATTTACTTCAAAAGTGATCAATACGTAGGTAGAGATAGTTAGTATATATATATTATAAATTACTAACTAACTAACTATATATATATATATATATATATATATATACTTTTATTTTTTTTCTTGTAAATATTCAAAGAGTAATGTTTTTCCAGTTATAGTAGGATAGACGATAATAATATAAATAAGACAATAATCTAAATAGTACAATACCAAATATACTTCACTTGTCTGATGCTCAATGATATTCATAGCATATATATATATATATATATATATATATATATATATATTAAAGTTCTATTCACAATTTTTGAAGACACATGTTCTCTTATTTTCTCATAAGAGTACATGTTTTAAGATCTGTTTTCTTAGCAATCTTTAACAAACAGTAAAATATGTAATGATTGTAATTTTGAATGTAGCAAGATCTCCAGACTATTATATGGAGAAAAACATATTAAAACACAAACTTTACATGTCACAAACAGTCAAAATCATCCTCTTGATATCGATGGTTTTTTTGGTCAAGCCTCCATAATTTTATTTATTTATTTTTCACTTTCAGCCGTACTTTCGTATTTATACTTTTTCTTTGAATTCGTTTTATTTAGTATAATTTACCTCATTAATTTATTTTCTCCATTTATTAATGATATTAATAGTATAAATTATAAACTGACAAAACAATAGAAACTATTTCTGGTTGCAAAGTCTTACTTGGAGATGGTTATTATACAGATCGCCATAACGGAGTTTGCAAATACCTTCACTGGAAGATATGTAAGAAACTCAACATTCAGTGTAGTAAAAAATCCTGGCTACATATACCCGAACGAACAGTTGAGAATGACAGCTACACTATTCACTATGACTACATAATCCCTACTGCTACATATCTAGAAAACGCAGCTGTTAAACCAGATATCGTGATTTGGGACAGAACAAAAAAAAAAGCGACCGTAATAGAGGTCAGTGTACCCAATGATACAGGGCCTAACAGAGCTGAGAGGGAAAATATAACAAAGTATCAAGGACTTATGTATGATATGAAACGAAATTGGAAATTAAAAGACGTTTCAATTATACCAGTCATCATAGGAGCAACTGGGCTTATGAAAAAGAACTTTAAAAAGTACATAGCAAGCATACCCGGTGAACCAAGTGCAAGTGAAATACAAACGATTGCACTGAAAGGGACGGCTAGAATCCTGAAAAGATCTCTTGGTTGGACTCACTAAAATAGGGGTAAATGTCAGACAGCTGGTTGGATGTCCCATCCCCTAGAAGAAAAAGTTTAAGAAAAATGAAAAAAAAAAGAGAAACTAAAACTAGAAATACTAATGAAAATTATATTTCAAACTTAAGCTTGACAGAGCAATAAGGATAATAATGTTTCACATTTAAGTGTGATAGACTAAACAAAATTCAGTAATCCAGATTCGGACCTCTGACTTCATCCGCACCTTCCAGCAGTTTATGACAAGCAGCCGGAAAAAAGTCGATGCATTCAAAACACTCAAAACAAAACAAAAGAAGATTAAACTTATCGTATAATAAGTACAATTATATGAACGAAAGGTGTGTTAAAAAATGTTAACAAATGTTATTTTAATATATTGTTCTGTATCAAAACTACAATATCTTTGGAATTTATTAGTTTCTGTGTCCACAATAAACATTTCGTGTTGTTGTATATACGCTAGTTATTCAATCCAGACGGGATCACCCTAATTTACTTCTCCATAATATATCTTTTGCTAAATTATTTCTCCTTACTTTTTTCTTATATATTTACATTTGTTGGCTAATTTTCGGATTGTTTTTTTATGTTAATATATTTATTCATTAAAAACAAACATAACTGAATTAGAAGTAGATATCGTCAAACTAGCAACGATAAGATTTAACAATAAGTTACGGACTAGAAAAAATAGAAATCTTAACTTAGTTATAACGATGGGTCTGGACTCTGCAAAGATAACTGATCTGGAGGGCCTATACATTTTGAGGGAACTAAAATACTAGGCCCAAATGGGAGTTTATATAGAGATGATTCACTATTGATCATGAATTCTAGTAATAGAATATTACAGAAAACTAAATAAGAAATTAAGCAGTTTTTTAGTGAATTAAACCTAAAAATAAAAATAGATATAAACTACAAACTAGTAAACTTCTTAGATGTAACACTAAACCTTGCAAATAATTTATACCGATCTTACCATAAACCAAACCAAACCAAACTCTATAAGTAAAACCCCGTAAGACGGCATTAAAAATTAGTAACAAAACACAGTACAGTATATAATATAATATATCATCAAATAATATTATATAGTTCCTTAGTGAATAAACCTAAAAATAACAATAGATATTAATAAAAAAAATAGTAAACTATACAACACTAAACCTTGCAAATGATTCATACGAATCTTACCATAAACCAAACCAAAGTCTATACTATACAGACTACAAAGCAAATGATCCAAAAGCCATGAAAAAGCCTTCATATCTAGGATTTTAAAATGAATTTCTTAACTATCGTAAAACAGAACAAGTCTTTAATAGAAATAAAGAATACTATAATCAAGCATTATTTTTTGACCAAGAGGCCACAAAATAAGGAATAAAATATGGAGGTGGCAAAGAGAAATGTTTTCATAACTTTGGAGGGCCATAAAGACAATCTTGATAAGCTAACCTGCAGGCTAATGGGTTCAGCTGAGGGCGGGGTTGGTCAGACTGGTAAGTCTTTAGAGAATAGTTAAAGGTATAGAAAGATAGTCGGAACTTGATTTGTGGTCAGATATAGGCCCGGTCCTTGACTGGTTTAAAATCATGGCAGAACCACGCGGATACAGATTCGCACAGTTGGACATTGTGGATTTTTGCCCCGCCATTGTCGAGGCAGTTTTGGAAAAAGC
>NC_136499.1:40656975-40676975 GCF_053919585.1 Euprymna scolopes
GTTGTTGGGAGGTGTCGCCGTCCATATAACGCCTGGTAGTTTAAAATAGTAACCCATATTGTACCAACCAAGTTCAACGCTACTCAACTTTGGTGATCTACCGAGATCCGGTACGTCAACGTGTTTATGCCGTATTTTATAGCCAGTTTAACAAATTGAGTTGAGAATATAGCTTTATATATGCATATAACAGGCAAGCAAGCGTATTAGCTTACTAAAGAGACTAGATTACCAACAAATATGTTATGAAGGCAAGCATATGAGAGAGAGAGAGATAGAGAGAGAGAGAGAGAGAGAGAGAGAGAGAGAGAGAGAGAGAGAGAGAGAGAGAGAGTGAGTGAGTGTGTGTGTGAGAGAGAGAGAGAGAGAGAGAGAGAGAGAGAGAGAGAGAGAGAGAGAGAGAGAGAGAGAGAGAGAGAGCAAAACAAAAAAAGAATTAACCGCAAAAAATATTTTCTTCCATTTTCTTCTGGTATAGAAGAATTTTTATAAAACATTTTGAATATTTTTATTCAAGTATTATGTGAGTCTGTGTGTTTTTTTTTATAATATAAATTATAGTTTTAACTTATTTTGCTATGAATTGTAGATTGCTATGCATACACGGTCGACGGTACAGAATAAGTTGGAAAGTTTGACAGAATTTAACCAATAATGTATATTCTTAAGGTGCGTCCAAACAATATTATACGTTTATTTTTTAATAAATGACAGACAAACCAATATACCGTTTGAAATTAAAGTGTGACAGACAAGCATCTGCTTTTACAAATGTTAAATAAATCCACCAACCAAAATATTTATTCGAACGTAAGCATGACAAGCCAACGAAAATACTGTTTAACAAGCGTGACAAACGAGCCAACATCCTGTTGCTAACTTTAGCGTGAGAGACCAACGGAAATAACGTTTCAAATGTGACAGACCAACGATAATGAGGTTTATAATTAAAGCGGGAAAATAAAACAAAATAGTATTCCAAACTTCAGACTCACAAAAATGTTATTTCTAACTTTAGAATGTAAGACCAACTAAAATGTCATTTTAAACTTAAGCCTGGCCGATAAAAGAAACAGTGTTGTTAACTTTAGCGTGACCGACCAAGCAAAATTCAAACCTGTACGTGACAGACACATACTCTTTCGAACCTGAACAGGACAAAGAAGTGAAAAATTTTTTAAACTTAATCCTGACAGACTGACGTAAATGCTATTTTAAAATTAGCATAACTGAGCGATAAAAAATGTCGTGTCAAATTTAAAGGGTGACAGATTGACGTAATTGCGTTTTCGAACTTCAGTGTGATAGACCAACATAATTTCTAGCAAAAACTTAAGCGTAAATGAAGAATAACCATTCTATTTGAAACTTAAGCTTGACAGATCAACCTAGTACAAGCGTAAGAGCCCGACGAGAATCTCTATCTCTACTATTATATAAAAATAATTTTTTATGTGAGTTCGTTCGCTATAGACTCCACAACAACCGCGCCGAATTTTATGCGCTTGCGTACGAATGTATTTTATATATCTGCCAGTGTTCTTAGATAGGTTTTCTATCGGAATGTCCTCGATAAATATCGGTAATTGATAATTGAAAAAAAAAAATCCGACGTAAGAATGAGCAGGCGATTCTGACCAAAGTTGACACCTTATACAGCCTAATATCACATATATATTTGAAAATTTTTATTACCACACAAGCAGGAAGGCTCGTCATATAAAATTAACAGTAGATTCTTTTGGCGCATTCGAAATGAATGCTTCTGTTTAGAGCACAATTGAACCATGATGCTTGCCTTTTGCATTTAAATCTTTAATTTACTGTAGATTTTATATATATATATATATATATATATATATATATATATATATATATACACATTTATAAAATCTACAGTAGGTTCTCTATAGTGCAATGTAGACTACAATAGATTTTGGACTAAGCCACTGCAGTGCGGCATGTGAAGCTTTCTCTTAGTGCACCACGGCTGGTCCTCAACTAAAGCGGGCAAATCAATCGATTTGATTTAAAAAAAAGGGCGATTTTACAGATTTCGATGACAATAAAAATATGGGAGTGTGAAACATTCGTTGATCATCATTCAATCCCGGGCAACATGGGTCTCATTTCTAGTGCGTTTCTGAACGTACGCGTTAAACAACAGCAAACATTATTTTTCAAGCAAACGGAAGTAAGTCCGACACCCAGATGAGCATAATTAACTCTACTCATTGCTAGTCTCTCTCCACTCTATATGTTCAGCTGGGCTTCAATATCTGATTTCTCCCTCTACAACATTAACAAGAACTCGTCTATCTACTATAACGAAAAATGCTTTTCTATCTTACTCTATGTGCCTGTTGCCCGGCGGAATGTCCATGGACATCTTTTTTTTTTGCAAGATCTGTGAAACGCACTGGTGCGGGATTGAACTCCAGAGTTTACAACATGGCCGTCTTCAAATCGAATATGAGCAACCACTTTACATCAACCGTTATATAATAAAGCAAATTAGGTTAATATAATTCCTAAACTTTTGTCTGGCAATCATTTCATTGCGTTAATCTTTATTATCGACTGTCTCTCTACCTTCATAATTGGTGAGCTAACAGTAAAAATCGTGACAAACCAAAGAAAATAATTCTTCGAACTAAACCGTGTCACACCAACGTAAATATTATTTCAAAAATAGGCGTGGCAGACCGACACAAGCACATTTTCAAATTAACCCGTTAAAATTGAACAAAGGTTTGTAGCTTGATGATTTAAAATGAGTGTGTTATATATATTTGAATGTTGAATATGGTTAAAGTTATGCACATTTGCATTAATTACTAACTCCTATTAATCTCTATTTATCTCCAATTGTGTAACATCATACGTAGTTCGCTGCACTTAATCATATCAAAAGCACATATAAAATTTCAGCTAGACCATCTTAGATAAAGCGGAACGTAAATAACAATTTCTATTAATAATTACTGCTGCATCGAACAGATAATATATTGCATAATTCGCTGCACCTTATTATAACAGAGATCCGTACAAAATTTCAGTCAGAACCGTAAAGGAGTTCTTGAGAAAAAGTGCAACTGAGGAGTAGTAGAACTTTAAAATAAAAATAAAAAAATAGATGAATAAAATCAAAATGTGGTCATTTTTAACTATTCACACCTGAAGAAAGGAAATTAAATATTTTCAAAATACGAACAATAGATAAGTACATCAGAAAAAAAACCCGTCCAAGCATTAATCGAATATCAATAGCAAACAGTGATTATGTATTGACCGCGTGAACTTTGTCTACAACGCATGCGTGCATGAATTTCTACGACTTCCGGTTTGTTCTGTTTTGCTGATTAAGATTTGTTTAAAAACTTATTTTTTTTTCACCCCGGAAATGATAAGAAAAATTAAAATGCAAAAATATGTATGAATAAAAAAGTTACACAAGGCAAGTTGTTTGGGCATTAATCGGATATCGATTCAAAATCCTGACTGAGCATTATCATTCTTTGGTGGGGAAGGCGGGTATGACAGAATTTTGTGTTTGTCGCATCCGTATGAGCATTGCTTTGTTCTTCTCTGAACTTACGAGGATGTAAACATGATTTTTTATTTTTATTTTCAAATATTTTTTAATTGCACCGACATTTTTTCTTTAAGTTCGTTCTGCTTGTGCAAAATATTTTTAATAGTGTTTGGTGGCAAATAAAAATAGGTTTACATCCTAAGAGTGTGCCTATAGAGATAATATATATATATATATATATATATATATATATATATATATATATATATGTGTGTGTGTGTGTCTGTGTGTGTGTATGTGTATGTATATATATATTTTTTTTTATACAGTGATCACCACTATCAAGGCCCGGAAGCCACTCAGGGATAAGGGTTATTGCAAGTACATTAGGTTAGTGTGGAGATTTGATGAAGTGTTTACTTAAGGGGGCGGTTCATTAGGAATTTGTTAACATTGGACTTGAAGACATCCAAGTTGTAGTCCGGTGAATATATAGATGTGAATGTGTATATATATATATGTGTGTGTGTGTGTATATATACATATACATATACATACATATATATATATATATTATGACAGCCCCTTTAAGAAACTCGTTTCTTATCGTTGAGCACTTTCAGTTGAATTAAAGTCGGTCAATTTTGCTCTTATGCATAGATCATCGTATAACGATTAGATCACTGTCTGACTGACGTAAAGAACACTTAAAATTAAAATGTTTAAATTCAACGTTATTTCACGCGGTTAATGATAGCCGAATGGATACGGTCTCTGCGAATCGAGCCAGATGGTTCGTGTTGCCGGGTTCAAATCGTTCGACTGGTATTAATCGTGACACCCTGCACTGAAGATTCCCGAAAGGATGAAACACTAGTGTCTGTAGGTATTTAATTATTATAGTAAAAAATAATTATGACAGCCCCTTTAAGAAACTCGTTTCTTATCATTGAGCAGTTTCAGTTGAATTAAAGTCGGCCAATTTAGCTCTTATGCATAGATCATCGTATAACTATTAGATCACTGTCTGACTGACGTAAAGAACATTTAAAATTAAAATGTTTTCACGCGGTTAATGATAGCCGAATGGATACAATCTCTGCGAATCGAGCCAGATGGTTCGTGTTGCCGGGTTCGAATCGTTCGACTGGTATTAATCGTGACACCCTGCACTGAAGATTCCCGAAAGGATGAAACACTAGTGTCTGTAGTTATTTAATTATTATAGTAAAAAAATAATTATATATATATATATATATATATATATATATATATATATATATATATATATATATATATATATATATATATACGAGATGGACGCCAGGACAGTTTCATTGATAGTACACAGATAAAACTCTAGTCTTCTTCGAAATGATCTCCTCCGGCTGCAATGCACTTGCTGTATAGTTTTACCAACTTCTGAAAGGCCCCGTCTTGTTGTCTCCTTCAATATAAAACACATGTCCTTTCTACAAAGGTCATTCAAAAAGTCAGGTCCCTTTTATTAGTTGAAAATGTTTAAGAGTTACGAAAACAGAAAATGTAGTAAATCGAGCGACATTTTGTGCTACAGGATTTATTTTTCCACATAATCAGTAATTCAATGACACACCCCTGGTTCTGACGCATGTCTATGACCGGTGTTTCTTTTTAGAGTTTCACACTGTCGACATCTAAAACACAGAGATGGGATTTTACGATCATGAATGCATGATTTCAGTCATCATAACAATGCGCTATTCAATTCCGTCTGACCTCTTCTGGCGGTATAAAACATAGAAGGCACTACCTTTAGATGGACGTTAAGAATTTAGCTTCCAGGATTAAAACGTATTTTTATAATTGATATATTAAATCCTTTCATTAATTGCGTCAGTTTTCTTTGTATAACTTATAGTTTTAATATCAAATCCCAAAGCTCATATTTTGCAACAGGTGCCTAGCATTAGACACAATATTTGTTATGAGATTTTTTTTATTATTGCCTTAAATATTCTGGAAATATCACTTACTTCATATTATGTTGTAACTAGGGCTATGACAACAGCATATTATTTTCATTGTTTTGACTCTCAAGTCTATATCCGACACAGTCAGACACAATTAATCAACCGAGAACCACATCACTCTACATAACGACATAAGATATCGATGGATATATATATGAGAATCAAAACAATAAAGAAAAAAAAGAATATGCTGTTGTCATATCCCTAGTTGTAGCAATTCTTTTTTTATTTTTATTTTTCGCTTTTTTTTTAATTCTTGATTGAGAAGATCTCCCTTTTATTTCTTGTAATATGACCTTCTCACCCATAGCGACTTTGCACATTAGGCTTTTACATTTGGGGACAAACTTAATTAACATTTGGAACAACGCAGGAAGGTGTGTCTTTAACAGGAAACAACGGAAGGCGGATTTCCGCAAGTGTTGAACGGCCACAAAAGACCTGTAAATTCGTGCAAAGCAGGGGGCATTAAGTCTAATATAATTGGATTGTAATTTGAAAAGGCAATTTATATGTCACGATATGTTCAACCTGCCTGCCTCTGATTTGGTGTCATTAGCAACATCGACAAAATGTGCTCCTCTCAGTGAAGGGATTATGTGAAGTTTGCCAACATTAATAATGACAAAAGAATAGAAAACAAACACGAACACGCCAGTTTCGACTTCATCGCCGCAGTTTTTTACTACTACTACTACTACTACTACTACTACTACTACTACTACTACTACTACTAATACTACTGTTGCTATCTATGCTGCTACTACTGCTGTTGTTGCTGCTAACCTGTTACTAATGGAGATTTCGTACCTGTTTGCCTTAAGCCGAAACTATTCTGTTTTCTGTTGGTTTAACTAACTGTCGAACACAGGAATCTTTATCTTGGACTCAGGAATCAGTCTGGAATTTCGAACGGATTATTTAATTCATCCAAAGACCCGTAGCGCCATGACAAGGGTAGTGATAGTTAATAAACAGCATAAAGTGACAGTGTTCTGGGGAAGATTCAATCCTCAGTACAGACGAAACTTATGGCTGATAGAATGAGATTATGCTACTCCGGTGGATTAGGTAAAAGTGCTGTTCGAAATTGCGCACAGATTCCCGAGTTGGACAAACAGATTACCGAGTTCGATAATACGCACATATAGAAGGTCGAAGGTTACATCGACCCCGAAACGTTGTGATAATAACAACTAAAATGATAAGAGTAGTCGGAATAATTGATTCTCTCTTTAGCTACTACATGGCAAACATTAAATACGTTTAGATGAAAAAATATAGAGACATCATCGCATATTCTGTGAGCGTCTCAATGACTTGTTGAATTGCCAATTCATATAAACATTTTAGTATAAAAAGTTAAGGTATGAAATACCGCCTTACTGTTGCATGGAAGTCCGTACGTAGACATGTGGTTGCTTCTATAAAGCTATTTATGTATATTGATCGATAATGAAGTTAATGATAAATTATAGAACGCAAAGGCTTACTTGAATATATTTCCTATCTATTAAATCAGAACTTTCTTCAACATACGCATATATCTATACGACGTTTACAACTTTGTCCTCATAAATAATACCATTTGTCACTTATTAAAGATGCGCGCAAATATCAGGTATACACACATACCTGCATAAGAGCACATATATCTGCTAATACATACATTTAAGTATACGCATATATATGTATGTAAATATATATTTGTACGTAAGTATATTTGTAAGTATTTGTAAGTACATTTGTATGCAAACATATGTATATATATATATATATATATATATATATATATATGTGTGTATATATATAGTAAGTTATAAGATGTATATGGCAATTAAGCTACACAGAATATTCCGCGTTTCATACATGCTAGTATTCCTCAGGCTTATGAAGCCTGATGAATCCTAGCTTGAATGAAACGCGGAATATTATATGTAACTTAATTGCCATATATATTTTATAACTTACTACTTAGCTCTACCTACGCAATGAGCACTGTTAAAGCAAATACTTAAAGTTTACACATAAATTGATACTTTCGTATATTAATTTATGTGATTAAATGAAGTAATCATATATATATATATATATATATATATATATATATATATATATATATATATATATATATATATATATATATATATATATATATATATATCAATACGTACAAATATCAATACACACATAGTTGTGCGGTTATATTGCTATGCATCTATAAACACAATATTAATTATATATATAATAACTATTCTAATAAAACCCAACTGCTCTAGGTAAATGTGTTAAAGAATTAGTTAGCAATAATACACAATTCTAGTTTAAATGGTCAAATTACAACAGAACTATGCAACCATAGGAAATCCAAGAGATGCAGTCTTATCTAGATTTCTATCATATAATAATGTATTATAATAATTTACTAATCAAGAGGCAGGAAGTAATCCAAAATTGCTTGCGCCGATCTATCTAATGCTTTGATTAATCGGCCACCCGTATAAAAATGCTATAAATAGAAATTTAAAATACAGTGCCATAATTATGGCTTTTTAAAATCTTACATGTATAGGAACCTATGTGTCCCGATATAGGAATATTAATTATATGGGATTAATTAACTAAATTTGAACGGGTTAAAGATATAATCTTAGGTCGTACATAGTTAATGATTATCAAATGAGTTGTATCTGATGATTTAAGTTGTAAAAGATACATGTGGGTTTTGAGAGGAATAGTGAAGACATTTCGGAGAATTAGAACCAACAAATGGTTGAGAAAAATAGGGGAATGATTTATTGATGGATTTTATGATAAGCATTGTTTTATATAGTCATTGTGAATAAATTGTTCTGTTTTTTTTTGTTGGTGGGGGTAGGTTATACAATTGATGCATATATATTTTAGCTAAATGTATTGAAAAAAGAATAGATATATTTTGACATAGAGATATTTTTTCGTTTTTTTTTCTTTTCGATTTTTCAAACTTTTCGATTAAATAGTTGAACTAGTTTATAATATAAAACTACGAATTTTGTTAAATTAGATGCAATCTTACTGTGTTCATTAGAACTGCAAAGTTGGTGACTCTAACGATTAGCGTTATAAGATAATTTTAATCTACATTTTATCTAATAAAACGTTTATGGGACAGATAAAATATAAACAATTGTTAATATCTTTCATTCTAAATTAATGAATGCGAAATTTCTTATATCTAAGTTATACTTATATAAACAGGTTGTGTATGAAATATTTGCAATGCAGACGTTATTAAATATTTTATCTAATGATTAAAATCATTTTAAAAAAATTGCTGAGACTTTCGTTGTAATATAATGACGGCTAGATTTTACTGTTTTTCTCTTTGACACCGTTATTAACAGAAAAAAAAATCTTAATCATTTGATTAAATATTTCATAACATTCTTGGTTTTATATTTTCAAATTAACATTACGAAAAGTAACAAAACTCCCTTTTAAAATTCGCCTCAGACCATGCACATACACATTGACTTCAGATTTACAACCAAAGCATAACTCCTCAGTGTTAATACATGAAAATGTAGAGAAAAATAGATTAAAGAAAAACAAGTCCTGTTTTAAGAAATGCTTATTACACCGAAAGTCCCAGACAAAAATAAAATAAATAAAATATTTTAATAATTAAATATAGTATTTCATGACATTTTCGGTTTTCTAATATGCTCAAATAACCTTTATAAAATAATTTAAAAAATGTGTTCAAACTTCTATTTTGTTTGTGCTTATTTAATCGTATGATAAATAAAAATAATTTGAAAAGCCGTATTTACGGAAAACTATAAACGCTCATAAAAACAAGTAGATCGTTTTAATTTACATATTAATTAATAAAAAAATATATAATAAATAAACATTTTGTTATTATTATTATTATTATTATTATTATTATTATAAATACTCATTAAAACGATTTAAGACGTTTCATGCTTTAAAATCTTTCTCTACATAATTTTCCAAGAAAGCTAGTTTTCATCTGTGTTCGTTGTTAAACTCAATCACATGTTTTCTTTTTATTTTTGCGAGATAAAAAAAACAAATAGAGAATATCGAATCAGTCATGGGAATTACTAATTTGAAAGCCACCTCATTATTTCTTCGTTTTTTTTTTTATTTCAGTTCAACATTATTTTCTGAAAGAACGTTCTAAAAACTTATAAAGAAAGCTAAGGAAGATGTATAACTCTAATTTACAAAACATGTCTTTTTAAAGCTGTACAATTTATTAAGGAAGTTATTGTTGCTCCTTTGCTAGAAATTCTCTAAATACAGATTGCGACTATATTTTTGCGTCCAATTTTCATCTCGGCTTTTCAGCTGTATAATGTAACATGCCCTAACTTGAACTTTATCGAATTAAATACATATTAAAGTTTTTCAAGTAATCCAAATATATTAGTACTAGCAGTCCGAGCGTAAAATACGCTTAAATATGATATTTTAATTTGTCCAGATTTCGTTGATATTATTATAGAGTAGTTATTTCAAAAGTAAAAATAAAAAAGTATTTGGGTGTCATACAGTTAGAATAGAACCAGAAACTAGCATTCAAAGCTGGTGACGTTACCAACGTGACTCGCATATAAACTGATCAAAAATAAAAAATAAACTAAGACTAATATTCCAAATGAATAAGGATTTTTTCAATTTGACCCTTTAAAAACTATTTTAACGGGCTAAAAAAAACCCATAAAAGAATGGTTCGTAAAAATCCAATCATTTGAGGAGCCTAGTGCCGCTCTGCTATTTTTAGTTTCGGGGGAGATAGAGTCTGAAAATATGGAGACAGACAAACAACTTTTTATATATTAGACTTGCGGATGTGCTCCCGGCTTTACTCGGTCGTAAAATAAGCTTAAATATGATCATTTAATTTGTCAAGATTTCTTAAATTTTATTATAGAGTCGTGATTTCAAAAGTAAAAAAAAAGGTATTTGGATGCAGTCAGCTAAAATCGAAACCGAAAACAAAATAGTAGAATTCAAAGCTGTTGACGTTACCCCTGTACAAACGTGGCATGCATACGAACTGATTAAAAATAAAAATTAACCGAGATGAATTTACAAAATGTATAACGATTTTTTTTTTCAATTTTGATCCATTTTTGACCCCTTAAAAACTATTTTAACCGGCCAAAGACCCATGAAAAAACGGCCCATAAAAATCCAATCATTTGAGGTTCCTAGCGCCGCTCAGCGAGTTTTAGTTTCGGAAGCAATAGAGTTTGAAAATATACAGACAGACAGACAGACCGCCTTTTATATATTAGATTAAAACGGTCTGTCTCCATATTTTCAAAGTCTATCATTTCTGAAATTAAAAGTCGCAGAACGGCGCTAGCGGCCTCAAATGATAGGATTTTCTATGGACCGTTCTTTTAAGAGGTCAAAAGGGGTAAAAATTGAGAAAAATCGTTATATACTGTGTACATTCATTTAACTTAACTTTGTAATCAGTTCATATCCGTGTCACTTCGATGCGGTGGTAACATCACCAGATTTGAATATTGCAGTTTTTGCTTTCGGTTTCTATTCTAGCTGATGGCACCCCATTTTTGTTTCTTTTGAAATCATGGCTCTATGATAATTAAGGCTAGGACAACATACTATTATTTTCATTGTTTTCACTCTTACTAAAAAAAAAAAAATAAATAAATAAAAAAAAAAAAACAGAAGAATAGCAAGAATAGCATTCTTTGAAACTCCACGAACTTTGTAAATGGTTTTTTGGAGTATTCAGTCGAACGATAAATTTTGATTGTAAAGGTTAACTTTAAAAGTTTTAATTTTCTTTCTCTTATAATAAGCTTTACTCTTTATAGAGTATTGAGCTTTTTTATTCGGTTGGGATTAAATTATCTATATATAAATACTGTTATTTATATTAGTTTGAAGTTTGCCATTGCGTATATCAGGTAAACACTGCATCTGTTTGATTTCATTACTTCATATATATATATATATATATATATATATATATATATATATATATATATATATATATATATATATATTAATATATACAGTGTTAGTGTTCGCCCTCTATGGTTCTCCTATCCTCTTTGACCCTTCCAAATTATTTTATGTGGCATCATCCAAAGTTGATATCTTTTTATGGGAAGGTGAACACTTTATAAGATTTCTTGCAACTACAGTTGGTTCAGGGTTCATGTGGTGTTGCTTCCACCGTTTTTGTTTTACTTCTCTTGTAGTCTCCATGCGGCTCGTTTGAGTTGGTTACATATACACTCGAGGGTTTTCTTTAGGATTTCAGCTGTTTCCGTCATTACCATTCTGCATATAATTTCAATCATTTTTTGTTTCTAATTTCTTCTATTTCTTCTTTCTATTCTTTCGGACCCGTTCCCAGTGTTTCTACTAATATTGGTATTGATTCTATTGTTGTTCCATATTGCTTTCAGTTTCCTGGCAAGATCTTCACCCTTTTGCTTGCTATTATATAAAAAATATAATCCAGCAATTTTTCTCATTCTTGTTTACAGTTGTGACATTCAGTTTCCTAGTGTGAATGAATTTATCTCTTTGTACATTCGTATCTCAAAGGATTTTGTGTTTTTAATTTTCCTGTTGCGTCTCAGGTATATACTCGTAAGAATTGTCAGCATATTCAAGATGGAGTCGGTTTAAAACCTTGTTCTCATTCATGTATTCTTTTAGGTCTAATTTTTACATTCACTTATGTGGTTTATTGTTTCGTTTTTGTTTTCCGTAATTTATTATTATTATTATTATTATTATTATTATTATTATTATTATTATTATTATTCCATTAACCTAACACTTTTGCAGTGTTTTACACCGTTTTTTTTTTCAAGAGCAGGCTCTTACATCAAAGCAAGTGAGGATAGTCAAAGAGTCAATTGGATTGAAAGCACCTGGCGTAAGATGTTTGCTGACCGAGCAGAACTGACTTCTGGAGTACGGTGATGTATCTGATTCCCAGTGAGTTCAACTGTTTCATAAGATCATCAGAAATTCAGCCAAGTGCATCTATGATTATTGGCAGGATGAAAGTTTTCTTATTTCACAATCTAGCAATCTCCACCCTCAGTTTCATATAGTTCCGCAGTTTCTCATTCTTTTTGCTGGTTAAGATGATGTCGGTTGGGTAAGCAACATCAATAATTTGGCATTCATTGGTCGTTTTGTTTACAACTACAATATCCGATTTCATGTAAGATCTCTCGGTCACTCTGAATCATGAAATCACAGAATAATAATAATAATAATAATAATAATAATAATAGTAATATTAATAATAATAATAATAATAATATTAATAATAATAATAATAATAATTATTATTATTATTTATTTATTTATTTATTTTTTATTTTATTTTATTTAAACAATTTTTTTTAATAGCCCCAGCTTTTGGATGTTTTTAATTAAATTTTCTTTCTTTGAACATCAAGTCAATTATTTTGCCTTTAGACATTGAAGCCGTTCCATTATATTTTTCGCCGTTTCTAACAGGCAAACTACTTGTAAAATTGAAAAAAGGAATTGTCTCGTCAATCTGATGAAGACATTTATAGTATCTTTTCGTTATCCTTCGAATTACACGAAACCCATTGACTTAGATTTGTATAGTTTAACGAATTTCTATTTTAGTTATTAGTATTTATTTTTTTATTTTTCTTGCACTCTGGTCTCGAAAGGACAAGTTATACCAATGACTGAGCAAGTTCTCTTGTTTTTGTTAAAAATTTTTTTTCAGGTTTGGAATGTTCAAGTATTTAATCAGTCTGGATGCACATGTCCCAAGGAAGTTTGGCATTGTCGTTTTCCTGTGCCAATTCTGGTTTATACTCATTAGGTTTTCATACATTCCAGTGTAGGACATGAGAAACTTTGTCGTTTTTCTACTTTATATATGAATAGGGAGCTAGCGTCGGACATTTTGATATTATATCCGCTAATGTTTCTCCCCTTACATTAGACAATCCTGCACATCGGTGATTATGTAGTTTTGTCAGCGTAGTGTTTAACGAACCTAGTGTGAGTTGCTTGTTCTTCGGTCTGCCATTAATATGCTCTTAGTAGATCGTTAACGATTATTCCCGCCCAACCAATTCCAGCTGTCATTATTTCTAAATTCAATATTCTTAAAGAATACACTATGTTGTTTCTTTCCAAATAATTTCCCCTCCCTCGCAATCTCTGGCTATTTTGTACCCCAGGTGTTATTATCTTTTCTTCTTTTTTTTACTTCATAAAGAAGTGTTTCGTTGCTTTCAGAAATATATTTAGTTAGATTTTCTTCCTCTATATTTATCAAATCTTCTACAAAAGCAAACAAACAAACAACATTTATTGTAAGAATTTTATGTGTTTTTGCGTCCAAACATTTAAATTACTCTACATTTCAATCAAGTATACCAATGGTATATCGAATGATAGCTATTTCTCTGGCATTAATGGCATATATTGTATTCGGACTGTTTAGGGGAGATTAAAGAATAACACGTGATCTTTTGTTGTACTCGGCTGTTTTTCATTTTCATGTTCTTGATCTTATCGGCTGCCAGTATCCTCAAATATATGTAGCCCTCTTGCTGTCAACATATTTCTTTTTATTATTTTTTTTATTATTATTTCACACCTAGTATTTCTTTTATTCTCTTTACCAGTATACCGTCGTCGTCGTCGTCGCCGCCGCCGCCGCCACCGTCGTCATCGTCGTCATCATCTTTCTTCCTTTTATTATGGTTATCATTGTTGTTGTCTTTTTTTCTGTTGCTGTTAGACGATATCTCGTACTTGTTTAAACTCGCGCCAAATGTCTTTTTCTAAAAATGCAATTTGTTCAAATAGTTTTCCGATGATTCAGCAACACGAAATCTCAGCTTGATAGCGAAACATCTGGATCGAGATGGAATTGTTTGAAATTAAAACGACCTGCCTGATATGGTTTCATTAGATATTCCCTATCTTGGAAGCCCATAACCACCAGGAAAAGTTCGTGTTTTGTTTTCAATACTTGGTTGGCAGAAAGTCTTTCTTTATGTGCCAAATGAATAGCGTTCAGCCCACGTGTTGAAAACAGACAAGAGTCAACATGAAGCTAATCCGCCATTTTTTCTTGCCCGCACCTATCAATAAACGCTGTATGATTTTCGAACCGATTAAATGTTTTAATGCGGGGAAAACCACTAAAAACTTTTCCAGCTAGGTAGAAGAGTAACTTAACTTGCCTTTGGTAATATTTATTTGTTATATGTTTGTTTTTTTTACTATTTTTCGTACCGCTGTGGATTGTAAAACAAACCCATTTTTTATAGTCTGTTGAATTAGATTAAGCTAAATTAATTGCTCACACATGCAGATTAGTTTTAGCTTTAAGAATCTGAAATTATGAACAAAAGTTTGTTTCATGACATTCGACACGCTAAACTAATTATCTACTTTTCATTTACGAACGATCATTACCTTTCAAGACAAAATAAAGAAAGAATTCGAGGATAAGTGATAATAAAATAGAATGATTGTCAGTTGAGAGATAAAGAATTTAATGATTGCTGGGATACAATGCATCTGTTTAATTGTACGGACCTTTCATAGCATTATTCTAGCGTTCTTAATATGGTAACACGTCGAAAGGAAACAGAAGAAAGAAAGAAACTCGACTCACTTTTCTTCCTTTTAAAAAAGACTTTATATCTAGTATTTCCAACAATGCATTTTTAAAAAAAATATTTAAACAGTTCTTTTCTTCTACTCCAACCGCATGTGACACTTCGTCTCTGCTGTAACGTCACCCACGTGTCTCGAGCATGTGCTTTGCCGAACACCGGCCACGTCTCGAACACGTACTTCTCTAGACACGTTTCGAATACAATTTCTCCAAACACGTACACATTACATACATATCACAACATAACCTACCCCAATGGACAATATGACCTGAAGAATAAATAGAAAACAGAATATTTTATGGAAGTAATATACAGTGAAAAACAAATTTTGAAAAATACATGCGGAGTGCATTACGGGATAGTAATGCTAAGTCTCTGAACTGTATCCCCCGTAATTACAGCATTCCTATCCCTTCGCGGTTAGCCATCTGACGAAGGCAAGAAAAAAGTTGGCCGAAAAGTCGTGAAATAAAAACTATGAAGCAAGGATAACAGTCCACAAATAAATAAATTAATAAATAAGTTAGATTTGCCGGATTATATAAAGCCAAAATTTTGATTGACTTATCTACAAAACAAGATAAATGTACATATTACTTACCTCAAAAGATTCCAATAATAAAAATTTAAATTTGTATTAAAATTATTAATATATTTATAATTTTAGTAAATAACTGAATATCATTAATCAACAATTATTGCTCGGTGTTCATACTGAAATCTTTTGTTTTCTTATTGCCACTTTTAACAGCAATCGCACATAATCAGGTAGAATTTTAAGTAGGTCTTAACTGCATAGTGCTGCGCGTACTGAGGATTATACCTTTAACATCCATAAAACTGTCACTTCAAAATGATCACCACTTTCCACTTTAACTTTTATGGCTCGAGTCCATGAACGGTCGAAACATTGCGAAAATCATATCCAAGATGAGATCAATGGTCGGAATAATTCAAACAAATCGAATATCAATCCTCATCTAAAAGATACCGAAACAAAATTGTAAAAGACTTATTTAAAACGTTTTAATAAGTACTAATTCCTATTTTATTCAATTTTATTAAGTAGACCCCATGGGTGTAGGATTTTATGTAAATTATTGATCAGCGACCGATCCGTTATAATGATTGCTTTTAACACGTTGGCTCATGAATGACGTGGAAACCACATTTGAACTCTTTCATTGACCTGCACCAAATGTGTCAAGAAAAAAAGAAAACAGAAAAAGGAAAGTAAGCAGCAATTGAAAAACTCTCTTAGTTTTCTAAATTATTTACCTGCTTGCACACGCCACTCACGAGATAAACCAGCCTTTAATTAAAGCTATAAACTAATATTATAAAAAAAGATTAAATATATCTGTGACCTGAAGATCACCTTCGTGATTGTGCTGTAATAAAACAAAACAAAACGAGTACTTGATGTAAATCAGTTAAGCTGTGTGTGTGTGTGTGTGTGTGTGTGTGAGACGCCGTCACATAGCGTAGGAAAAGGAACCTCACACGTTTTCCGTTCCTAGCTGCATGGTCGTGTAAATCTCTGGAGGGTTTATTCTCAGCTTCAATCCCAATCTTTCCTAGCTATATCGGGTGATCTCCAAGCCACAAAGTGTCCCAACTCTCCTAAAATGTCGCAAACACAAGACTGCCCGTAAATTGTTCCCATCCGTCGTTAGCTGTCGCAAAACTCCTTGCAACTCGTAAAACTGTCCTTAAACTACCTCTAAGTATATTTATACTGTCCGGTCTCTTGTCTTATTCCTTGAATAACGATCCCATTTCAGCCGCCTTTATTATCCATGGTGAACGATTTCATCTCTATTGCCTTTTCGCTAAGTTCACCCCCTATACCTTTTTACTGTCCCATAAATGTATTTCCTCTCTTTTGCTGTAGTTTTCCTCATTTTCATTGGGAGCATGACGTCAATAATGTCACATACTGAGCCCCTTATTTCTTATGGTAAATGTTATTTTGCAATACATGCGTGTCTTACATTTTTTTAATTTAATTTTAACTTCCATGCTGTCTGTACATGAGGCGAATTCTCACTTAGGATCTCGATCGTCACATTTGAAATATATGGCATAGCTGTATTTCAGGTTTCGACGTTGCCCTCGTCATTCTGGGCAGCCACCATTTCATCTGCTCTTAATTAATCCCACCACGAAGTATACATATAAATAATGCACTATCAGTTTTAAAATAAACGATTTCAATTTAAACACAGAGAAATAATTGTTCAATGATGGTATTCAGCTATTTTGAAATTTACATTCAGGATATTGACTTCGTAATTTCTAAAGGTAAATTGTATTTTTACATAACATACTTTTCTGGCGTTTTGCATTTAATTTTTATCTTCAATAAAGTCGGAAAAAGAGATAAATTCTAACTTTAGCTCTCGACTTTGAAATATGAGGCAAAGCCGTATTGTAACGTTGCCGTTATGTTCGACAGTGTTCGTTACAGTTCAAACCTCTCTCGAACTCCCATGCCGTTGAACACCGTCAGAAGGAACAAACAAACAAAAATAAATAAATCCGACTCGGCTCTTCTTCTTTTTTTTTTTTTTTTAACACAATTCATTTATTACCGTTTTTCCTTCTCGTATCGACACCAGCTTAAAAGTCTCTAACTTCTGTTTCACTTCACGCCGATTGTAGACTGCCATTTCTTATACGTCCATCTTTTTCGACGCGATTTTATTTTCCCAGACCACGTGGTGTATTTTTTCCTTTTCTTCTCGCGCTCACTTCCTAATTTTCATCTGCACCTTTTTCAACTACTGCTGCTGCTAATCTCTTCCCAAGCCAGTCATCCTTCGCTGCTGTTGATATTTTTCCACGCGCTCATATGCACTATGTTAGAGTGTTTCGGGTGTCGATGTTGATCACGTCATTCCTGACTGCTACCGTTTTTTTTTTACAAAGAAGTCACCACTTATCAAGACCCAGAAGCCGATCGAGGATAAGGGTTAAAGAGTATACAATAGTCAATGGGACAATATGATAGTAATCATTAGAAGTGTAAATTTGGTAAATTGGATTACTGAAGATGAACGGCTTATCAAGAATTTGTTTACGTTGGACTTGAAGACAGCCATATTGCAGTCAGCTGGAAAGTAGGAAAAACGGAAGAGTGTGTGCAGTTCTAAAAAAAGAAACGCTGTTCATGGAATCTACGTTTTGATTTAGGCACAGATAAGGAGTAGGGGAAATTATTAATAGCCTTTTCAGCTAGACGAGTATTTATCGTGAATGTTTGGCGAGGGAAGACCATAGATTGGAGCTCAGACGAGCACTTGCCACGAAAATAACGATAAAGCAGAGACAGGCTCGCAACGCTTCTTCTGTAAGAAAGAGGTTGCATGAAAGAGAAAAGGGCACCCTCTACTAGCCTACGAAGTCTATTTTGAATCTGTCAAAAGAAGGATAAAGTTTTTCTAGCACCTCTTGATCAGATGTGGCAACAATACTCCATCCTTGGGCGCACCCTTTCATCTGCATTTCATTAACACCACCACTAATTATAAATTCCAGTTTAAAATAAACGATTTCAGTTTAAACACGCAGAAATAATTGTTTGAAAATAATATCCAGCTATTTTAAATTGAAACTCAGTTCTGATTACCGTATGTGTGTCAGCGACCATGACGTCACTTGAACATCGTACCAACCAATTAAAAACGCTTAATCATTGTAATCTTAAGGACTCGAAAGAATCCAAGCAGCAATGCATTTTTGACAATACGAATATTAAGACCAATTTCGATATAATTATTAGCTGTAACTTAAAATGTTAAAAATACATTCAATTAACGACGAAGGATAGAAGAATAAATGAATGTTTAAGTTCAATAGAACTTAAACATTCATTTATTGTTCGGGAAAGGGAAAAGAGAAAATTTAATGATATAAAACTATAATGTGATCATTAATTTGGAGTGATTATGTCTTAAAAAATAATCAGGTTTAAGTAAAGAAAAATAAATGCAATACGATATGCATTTTATGGTGTTATAATTATTGCATGTGCATCTGTAAAATTAACATTATCGCTGCCATGTGCATTATATAATAATGCACTGAGATTATTTCCTTTTTGTTCGTATGTTATCACGCGAGACCCTTTTATAAATGTTTCATTCGATTGATCGTCGAAGATGCAACGAAAACAAGTCATTTTAAAAATGTTCATCTAATGAAGCTGCTGTATTGAACATGAAACTCAAACTCAAATAGACTTTTCCAGCTTTCAGGCCAGGCTCAATGATTAGTATCTTTCTATTCAAAGAAGGTATAATACTATCGCTGGGATCTCGGCTTTAATCAAGCGTTCATAGAATGAAAACATGTCACAAACTCTTATGCGGGTTTTCCTGGCAAGGATCTAAGGATAGTATCTGTTCTGTGTAAAAATGGTATAATGAAATCGTGGGGTCTCAATGGAAATATGTCAGACTATTATCAGGATATTGGAGATAAACCGTAATAACAGATATATTCTAACGTTACATTAACCAAATAACTACCTTTACAGTTTTAACAAAACAAAAGCATCACATAGTCTCAATTCACACTGAACATCCACAAAACGCCCAGCAGAAATGTATTACATATGAAAGATGCCGCTGTGGAATTTCCACAGGTCCTCCTAGAATATAATAATTAGGGCTATGACATCAGACTATTCTTATCATTGTTTTGACTCGAGTATATATCCGACACAGTTTATCAACTGAGAACCACGTC
>NC_136499.1:40681975-40734475 GCF_053919585.1 Euprymna scolopes
CATTAATTCTGTGATCAAGTACTTGCAGGAGTTGTTAGCTATTGAGCGAGTAGATCTTCTTAGTATATAATTTAGGAAAATGGAATCCGCTAAGGGATTTACGAGATCAACGTCAAAATTCATTAGGCTGTGCTAAAAACGGATATAACGTCACAGGGTTGAAAGATAGTGATATAAATAAGGCGTTTGGATGAGCAATTAAGTTCAATTTATTCGACATAAAATAAAACAAGCATACTTCAGTTGACATGTAGGGTAAAGATAGTACACAGAAAAGGATACTGTAGCTCAGGAATTATCTAATATCGCCTTGTATTGTTGCGTTTTGGAGACATTTATAATCTCTCTTGGAAGGATATCCAAAGGTCCAGGTGTTGTATAATAAGGGGACAGGCTGAAGAAATCGGAGAGGCAAGTCAAGAACGTGATATGAGGGTCACGTTTCAACCATGACAACATGGAATGTTGCACGAGCGTCACCTGAGCTAGTGACACACATTTTGGAACGCGGTTATGTTTCAAGGCCAAACAAACAAAAGGAAATTGGCCTACAATCGAAAATAATAACATTAACAAATATTTTATAACCAGATCGGAATGCAGTTGACATTCGTAGCTGGACTAGAGAAACGTGACCGATATGAATATAAACAAAGATGTTTTGGTTTTCAAGAGAGAGAAGCGGCCGACGCGGTGAGATCAAGTCTGTCATCTGTCAACACCCCCCCCCCCCCCGCCACGCCACCTATCTCTAACAACACTCTCTCTCCTCGCTAGTGGAGTCAATGACAACCGACAAAAGTGTAAAGAAAGATTGTTGAAAATAAACTCGGGTTCTTTTGTAAACAGTCGAGTCTTTTAGTTGTCATTCAAAATATACACTCGTCGGTAAACTTGTCCGGCGACCATTTTGTCCACGCAGTTATATAGACTGAGTGCACGCAACGCAACACAGGGATCCTGATTCAGAAAGCGGTACTCATCCCGTCTAATTGGAACCGGCTGTTAAATGACAAAGTTCTTCCTGATTCTCTATCCTCTGATCTTGAGCGCGTGGTACAATGGGGGAAGATATGGCTGGTTACTTTTAATGTATCTAAAACCAAGCTTCTATCTTTACATCATCAATGCTCTGATTACCATCTGGCATCGATTGAAATGGATGGCTCTCGTCTTGGGGAGACTCCATGTTTTGACAAGCTTCTGGGCTTGACCTTTACTCCTGATCTTAAATAGAACACGTAATCAAATCTGTTGCCAAGGTCGCTGGAAAAATGGTGGGATCCTTCTACCGATCCAGTAGATATCTCACTGCTGATGCAATTCTCTATCTATATAAAAACCAAGTACGCCCAAGGATGGGGTACTGCTGCCACATCTGGACAGGAGCTGCTAAAAACAGCTTATCCTGCCTTGGTAGAGTACAAAATAGACTTCGTAGCTTTGTGGGGGATGCCCCTTTCTTTCCCTGCAACCTCTCTCCCATAGAAGAAACGTTGCGAGCCTGTCTTTGTTTTATCGTCATTTTCATGGCAAGTGCTCGTCTGAGCTCCAATCTATTCTCCTACCGCCAATCTTCCACGAAAACAACCCATCTAGTTGAAACCACTGTCAATAATTTCCCTCACTCTTTATCTGTGCCTAAATCAAAACATAGATTCCATGAACAAAGCTTCTTTCTTAGAAGCGCACGCCTGCGGAACACTCTTACGTTTGTCTGTTTCCCAACTGACTACAACTTGGATGTCTTCAAGTTCAACATAAACAAATTCCTGATAAACCGCCCCCTTAAGTAATTCAATTCATCAAATCTCCATTACTAACGATTAGTACGATATTATCCCATTGATTACTGTACACGCAATAACCCTTATCCCCGAGTGACCTCTGGGCCTTGATAAGTGATGACTACCATGTAAAAAAAGAAAAATAGTTTATTGAGAAAATATTCATGAAAATAGTAATGATAAACTGATATATGATATGATATAATAAGAGAGTTCCATCTGTCCGTGTCTTTCTACCACTCGTTAGGTAGATCACATTGAAGAAATGACCACTGTTTTCTATCAGATTTATGTAAAATTAGTTATTTTTTTTAAATAATAAACAAGGAATCTTAATTACAAGACCGCATTAATTTAGTTTGGAAACATAAAACAAAGCTTACAGGTCCGACAATCCAGGTATGGAATCTATTATGAACTTTAATGTCTCTATAATGATTACGGTACTTAACTGTTGCGTAAATGACACAAGGTTGAAACCTCAACCGAGAAGCCAGGAAAATATTATTAATATTCATGATGAAATTTCTGCTGTGGAACCGCCTGAATACGAATTTGACACACCTGTTACATGAAATGCCCATCATTTTTACAGTTCATGATCAATTAGCTCGAAGAATTCATAACGTATCTTATTATCACATGACGATCATATTTTTAACCATGTTCTCCAACTTAATTTCGTGTCGGCTGTTGTTTCATGACGGAAGACATCTGCAATTAACGTTTCGCAACAGCACAAACAATAAAGACATAATCCATTAATGGAAAACATATTTATTGACTGTTTTATTGGGCCTTCTATACCGCCAGCCTTAGTGTAGGAGGTGCAATCCCGGGTACGGATCTTTGTTTTAATTATCGTCGATGTTCAGACATTCTGGGTACATTGTATGCCTCAAAACCTTCTACACGACTCCTCTTCTTCTATTCTCTCCTTTTCAGCCGATATTACGTCTGTTTTCAATGGATCAAGGTCGAGATGACCTACGTGTGTACGTCGACGTCGCCCCGTGTATTAAAACAGCGTGATGAATAATAACAAAGGTATCTATCTATTATTTAACACCTTTAGTACACGTGGGATTTCCTTTTACCATTATCATCTCTTATCTATTAGGAAGAACAAAAACATATGTTCGAATCTAGAAGTGTCTAACAGAAAAACAGAATGAAATGAAAATCAGATCGAAATGGAACAGGTGAAAAAAACAAAGATATGATGTTTACAATATGCGCATATTCTCTCGTTAATAATTGTTTGTATCATCATCATTGTTGCATATTGAAGGGGACAGTTCCCGGTAATTAGAAGAACGAAGTAAGTAGGATCGAAATTAATTAATTAACTAATTAAAGGAGAATGCTAGAATCGAAGTCAGTGATTAAAAGTTAAAAAATTAATACATATTGCTATTTAGATGCGATTCTAGGAATATGGAGAATTGTCCATTATATTCGAAATAACTATACAAAAAGTTAGGCCAGAGTAGGTAGAATAGGACAATGGAAATGAAGGAATGTTCTTTTTGTGCCAGAAAACGTGTGGAAGTCTGTGTAATAATCCACGTGCAAAGCAGGTACATATTGGCCACGTTCTGATTTCACAAATAAATATAGCTTCAATATATTCAGGTAAGTAAGGGTCCGAAATCAGTTAAGAAAGAGTTGAGAGAGGAGAGTTGAGTTAGCCGAAGCCCTATCGGAAGCGAGGCGGAGAGGCGGAGACAAAATGTAGAAATCTAACAGGCATCGAATTTCCACCATTCTCATTGTTAAGTAAGCCTTTGTCTCCGTCGTCATTTCAACCGCAAGATAATGTGTTTTTGTCTTCGTCTTGTATAATGAACTTCAGAGGAAATCCCTTCTAAAAGTGTTGTCTGTATTCCCCTCATCAATAATGACCTCCTCTTAAAAACCCATCTATTACACGTTTCTCTTCTTCACCTATATCAGCTTTTATAAATAATGTGAACTCTCCAAGTAATTGTCTTCGTCGTCGTCGCCATCGCGCGAATACGCAGTAATTAAACTACGTCTCGCCTTCCGTTATATGCAGTTATTATAAATATCTCGTCCCCGCTACACAACAACTGGAATAATGTTCATGTCTCTGTAGAAACGTATAAAATTCGTAGTTACGTGACGTACTCGTTACGCAGCAACTCTTGTACGATTGTTTGTTCCTATTTTTATTTCATTCAGAAATTCATACATTGTGAGATAACTGTTAAAATATTCTTGCCTAGCTAAAAATAATCAATCACTTATGAATACTATAAATGTAAAGCGACTTATAACCGTGCTATCTAATTTACACACGTGTTTAGTGTGGACATACACACTATGTATATTAAAAAGAGTCACCATATTCTTTAATGTTTACAGAGACATTAAGAAACATTTAGGCGTGTTTCAATTAGGAAAACGTGTAAAAAGAACGAAAGGGCTACACATATAGCTAAGCTAAATGGATTGACTGTTTAGTTAATTATAAATTGCTATTAATTAAAACAATTGAAAAAAGGATTGTTTTCATACATAACTCAAGCCCATAAATGAGATATATTTTTGAGTCGTTTTATGTTATTAAAATGTAATTATCAAAAAGTATAAAGTGAACCAAATATTGATTAATTGGCATCAATAAGTCGTGAAGAATTAATATTTGTCTGTCTGAAGCCAAAACTATGTTAAAATTATTTACTGCAATAGGGCAATTCAAATATTTTCCTTGATTTCGATAAATTATAGACTGTGCTTAAAATTCCAGATTCCGATAAAATTACGGATACGATTTCGATTCTTTAAAAATCTTTAAATATATAATTGTAGAGTTATTTTTGGAAATTACTTTTCGGATTACTGTAAAAAAATAGTAATATATGAATATATTTTCACAAACGTAAACATATACATGCGATTATGCATATATTTAAATTTAATTTGTAGTTTAAAATCAATAAATATTTATGATTTTTTCATTAATTAAAGCAATTTAAAATGAAGTTTTAAATAAATACATACAAAAATTGAAGGAATTGTTTTTGAAATCAGAATACGGCTCAAATTTGTCCGATTCTGATACCGATTCTGATACTGATTCTGATACAATAAAAAGTTCCAATTCTTGCGATTCCCGATTCCGATTAATTATCTCAACTTTATCAATATTACTATACCTGAAGTTGAAAGCATACTGATGTACTGTTCTTGATTACCCAGTTCAATAATTATAATACATACGAATTATGTATATTTCTGCTTTTTTATAATTTTCAATTAAGTCGCCATTATGACGATTCATATATGACTAGCAAAGTTTAGGAAAAGAGATAACACGCTCTCAGTTATTAAAGCATATCAACGTAGTGCAAAAATAATGTCGTTTATTGACGTTCAATTTCAAGTAAAAAAAAAAAAACGACATTATTTTTGCACCAAGCTAATACTTTCGATTCTCAATTAATGCTGGCAGTGTAATAACTGTTTTGTTGCTATGACACTATAATCCCAGGTGTTACTTCCTCCTCTTTAGAAGCGTAGTGTAATATCTGTTCTCGTGTTATTATACTATCCTTCCAGATATTACTTCCTATTTTGCGGGGGGGGTACTATAGAATGCAATGTTACCATCATATACTGTGTTCTTTTAAAGGAGTAATCGAATAACTGTCCTGTGTTATGAGACGTTTCTATCAATTGGCAGTAGCAAAATGGTTAAAGGAACAGAATCAAATCCTGGGTGTGCCAAGTCTGAACCGAGTTCGTTCCAAAGAAGTAATTTCATAGAATCCACACTTGACCTTGTGTCTAATCACTTGAAAAGTAGGCAAATATTTTCATAAACGGCATTGCTTTCTCTTAGACGTGTAATGTAGTAGTGTTCGTTTGTCTTTATCATGATATTTTCCAAGGAATTACCTCCTTCTTCGCAGTATAATGCTCGTTTGTTATTATATTATTCCTTCAGTCAAGCAAAAATATGCAGTAGAATTAGCATATATTTGCTAGTTTTAGTATATTATTTTAGTATATTCTTTTAGTTTAATATATTATTTTAGTATATTATTTTAGTCTATTCTTTTAGTTTAATATATTATTTTAGTTCTAGTATATAATTAAGTATATTGTGTTAGTATATTATTTAAGTATATTACTTTAGTTTTACTACATACTTTTAATTCAATACAGTTTAATTCTTAGTAATATATTTTTGGGTTTAGTATATTATTTTAGTATATTATTTTTAGTTATATTATTTTTAGTTTTAGTATATTATTTAGAATATTCTTTTATTATATTTTTGTATGTTGTTTTAGCATATTGTTGTAGTATATATTTTAGTACATTATTTTAGTATATTATTTTAGTATATTATTTGGTATATTTTTAGTATATTATTTTAGTATATTATTTTAGTCTATTATTTTAGTATATTATTCTAGTATATTATTTTTATTTTTTGCATATTATTTAGTATATTATCTTAGTATAAATTCTTTAGTATATCATTTTTGTGCTAGTATATTACTTAGCATATTATTTTAGTATTATATTATAGTATTTTATTTTAATATATAATTTTTAGTTTTAGTATTATATTTTGTATATTATTTTGTATATTATTTAGTATATCATTTAGTATATTATTAAGTATATTATTATACGTTTTAGTATATTATTAAGTATATTATTATAAGTTTTAGTATATTATTAAGTATATTATTATAAGTTTTAGTATATTATTTTAGTATATTATTTAGTATATCATTTAGTATATTATTTAGTATATTATTATAATTTTTATTATATTATTAATCATATTATTAAGTATATTATTTTAGTATATTATTTAATGTATCATTTTAGGTCTTCGATGAATAAAGAATCTGATTTTCTTTAATAAATGGTTGTATTGAGGATTTCGTTTGTCACATAAGATCAAGTGATTACAGTATTCTACGGTATGAATAAAATAGCATGTTTTTGTCATACAGAGCTCGAATCATTTATAACAGATACAGTATTTTAGTTTAAAATCACCCTAATACTACCTTCAACCACACTCCACGGAAGAGGTTGATATGATGTAATAACTGAGGGCATATTATCTATTTTCCTAAACTTTACTAGTGATGTATGAATCGTCAGAATGGCGATTCAATTGAAAATTACAAAAAAAGCAAAAAGAACGAAAAGATATTCTCATCCAAGTATTGACAAAAGCGGACGCAAAAGGGACAGACACCACACGCAACCAATCGATTTGCTCTTCATTTCGAAGTAGCGGCATCCATGAATAGGAATTGATTTACCTCAGGTCCCTTTTTTTCTCTATTGGTGACCATTGCTAACGCAAAAAGGGCCTCTGTCAAAGAAGAATATGTCCAATAGTCCATTAAGTCTGAATAATAGGCAGAAATCAGCACACTTTTATGTGTATAGAAGCCAAAGAAGAAAAGAAAATCACAATGTTCAACACTCAACAGACAAATGGACACTGACAAACGTATGAAAGAAATAAAAAGCGATTAAAGTATTTAAATTATGATGCAGTGTTAAAGGTATATAAACGCCAAGTTAAGTTTGAGTTTGCCTGTTTTTTAGAAGGCGAATATCATATTTTATTAACGATAGAACTTTTTATTTTTAATTTTACCTATTTACTTGCAGTAACATCGATAGCGGAATGATAATCTCGCACACCAACCAGACAGGCTTTGCTTTTTGTGACATAGCCCGGACAGCTGTATGGAAATACCGAGCGAAATGAGCGAAATTGCGTCACAGTAACGAAAAGGAAGACTATAAAATGGAGAGAGCACATTAAAGGAGACGATATCGTTAGAGACGTGGACGACGTTCGAGAGCACGCTCGCGAAAACGATCAGGTGAGAGACGTCAAAGCCGTAACCAAAAGTCACGCGTGGCGGTAGAATGAAGAAATAAATGTCATTGTACAACAAAAAAAGTGAAGTTCTTTTCTATTCTTTGTGTACTTTACGACTGAGGCTACAACGTGTTGGGTGGCGTTACATTTTAATCGAAACAGATTTTTACTAATTTCACGAAAAAAAAATCCATTGAACGAGGGGCAAACTTTTGGAAAATAACATAATGGTCCATATGCTGTTTGTTTTTATTTTGCGAGCACCGCATACGAAAGTTTGCAAAGTTTCTCAAATAGCTATGCGTGAGTTTCTTTTATGATTGTGTGTCCTAATCTTCATTGTGGATGACATGTGACAGAACTGAACATCGATTACTTGTTTTGTATAATAAATTAGGACGCATGGAATTTCACAAAGTATCTTCTTCCACAGGTTTGTTCACAAGTTAAGAAACAAAACACAATAAAACAATTTTTACACGGATGTATTTATAACATTTTTACAACGACATTATCTCCCGTATTCTTTTGTTTATGTATCGTAGGTTTCCTCTATGCCACATAAGCGAAACAAACCACAAGACTTTTTAGCAGTATTTCATTTTTGTTTTTCAAACGGCTCATCGTATTTATCGTCTTTTGTTTAATATTATATTTATTAACACAACTGAGGGCATGCCTTAACTGATTAAATTCAAGTCACAACTCATAACACATCAAAACAACACAGATTCTAAAAGCACATCGAAAACCCAATTCCAATCTTGATTTATTTTTATTTAACAACAACTCTTCCAATCGCAATCGTCATGACTTACTACTAATTATAATTTATTATTATTTACTCATTAAGGTAGTCCCACAGGCTATCACCAAAGATTACTTATTGAGAACAACTTGTGGTGTTCTCTGGAGTCTAAGTGACAACAAGTCTCCCCAAATTTCAAGTACTCTCTATCTCTTTCCATAATTTTTGCAGTTCGGAAAGGAAAGGTCACCGATTCACTACTGATCGATCCTAAACTAAAGAAGTTCTAACAGCTTTTTCGAACAAAAAAGCTTGGGAGGGGGGTGTATGGGGCGTACCCCTTACTGACTGAAATAATGAACTATTCCATGACTTCACTTCCGTACATGACGTCACTTCCGGGTAACGAGGAACTGTTTACCAAGTCAGTCAGACACGAACACGCAGGGAGTAGTGTCAGCACTAGTACAGCAGTAAGCCAAGATATAGCCCAATTACCTCTTTCATGTATTTTCGTTAATACATATTTAATTAACTGTTACTGTGTCAATTATTCAAATAATAACACTGCAATACTGGCAAACGAAGATTCGGACTTACACGAGAACCCCCAAAACAATTGTTTTGCGGCGATAAAATTTGAATTTCACACCAAAATGACTTCTCAACGACTATTCGAAACAGCTTACCCTAGGAACCCTAAAAAAGAAAAAAGAAACGTGCAATTAAACTCTGACGTAAATACGAAAAATTTTGGACGAAGTCGTAGGTAAACCTTCTTAGTCTCTTTACGAAAAAAAGTGAAAGAACTATAAACCAGGCATTTTTAGTAATATTTTTTATTTCTTTGTTAAGTAGTGCCAGAAGTAAGTTTTGTTTCTGATAAACACCCGACTTCAGTTATAAAACGTTTTGTGGTTTGAACGTTTTTTACTTGTGGCAAAGGAAAAAAATAAGAAAAAACGGTACGCTGTAGTTTGTGAAGACAAGAAAAATAATTAACCTAAATTCTAGATATAACTTTCCACTTTTATGCAAATTAGGCTTCGGAGCTTCAAAGAAAAAACACAACTGTCATTTAGAAAGAACAGGACTGTCTATTTTTAAAAGTTGACCTAATTTTGCGCATGTGTTCGCAGTTGAGTTATTAGTTGATTAATTGATTGCAAACTAAAACTTTAAAATTGTTTCTCCTCAAGTTTGAATATTTTTTTTATTTTTATGACTGTCCTTCGAAATGAAGATTTCATTTTATGAACTGGAAAACTGAAATTTGTTCAAGTTTTTTCTCTCCTTGTGTTTGAATATTTTCTTCCTTTCTTTTTATGACTGTCGTTGGAAATGAACCTTTAATTTTATGAAACGAAGGCATTTTTTTGCTAGCAGGCTAAAAAGCCATTTTTGTTGCAGTAACTTTTGGAAAAATTCTTTTTCCTCCCACCTTAGTTACCTTAAAAGTTTTGTACACGGAAATACCTAGTTCAGACCTGACAGTCTTCACACACACACACACACACACACACACACACACACACACACACACACACACACACACACACACACACACACACACATATATATAGACTGGCATGTTAATATATCCAAAAGAAAACCATATAAAGATAAAACGCCTTCAGAAAAAAGTCAAAGAAAATAAAGATATCGTTTTCTCATTCGAGAATGGGTTAAAAAGACGCAGTGGAAACCAATTCTTATGGTAGATTTATCGAACCGGACTATTATGCGATATTCGAACGAGAGTTGAGTTGGTCGACGCCAATGGGGCGGTTAAATATTGACCAAGGCCGTCGACGCTCTTTTATACACACACACACACACACACACACACACACACACACACACACACACACACACACACACACACACACACACGAAGAAACGACATTTTCTGCCCCGCAGTGATTTTTCTTCCAGTTTCAGAAAAAAAAAATCGTCGTTCGTCTTAGAAGGATATCCAATATGGAGGACATTAAGGCCATAATTATGCAATTACTAGGGGCTCAAATGTCTCACCGGCAAAAGCCGGAGGAAATTTTTCAGACCAAATGCACAAAAAGCATAGAGGTAACCTATGTTAGAAAAGAAATTGCTTCTTCAACAGAAGGAACCAGACGATAAATTGTTACTTCAGCGGAAGGAACCGATGAGAAATTGCTACTTCAACAGAAGAGACACGAGGAATTGTTTGCAAACGTGTTGAAAAAGACGGAACACAGTGATGACAGTATCGCATTTTCCTAAAACATTATATAGAATTCCTTTGATACGCTTAACAACCTATCCGAGCAGGATATGATGCTTGACGCTTTTTATAGGAGATACAAAGACTTATTCACTGTTGACTGCCAAGAGTGGACCAATGCCAAAAAAGGTCCACCTACATGTACGGAAGCTAGAAACCACAGAACATAGTACGTTCGTTGACTATATTTTACCTAGAAAGACAAGCAAGCTGGAATTCTCCAAAGCTGTCTCCGAGAAAATATATCAAAGCTATTATTGCTGTAAGGGAGGCGACGATATGAGTCCAAATTATAAAAGATAATTGTCGAAATTAGTAAAATATCCAAGAATCACGAAAAATAATGAAATATAAGTTAATGGATTAGTGTGGTTGTAATGAAATGATCAGCCAAGACAATATATCGAAATTATTATTTTAGTAAAGGGAAGGCTATAATGTGCGTTTAAATTATTAAAATTGTCGAAATTAGTAACATATCCAAGAATTATGAAAAATATTTAAATGTTAGTTAATTGATTGGTGTGTTTGTAATTAGATAATAAGCCCAAGAAATATTTCAAAGTTATTATTTTAGTAAGGTAGGACAATAATATAGGTTATAATTATTAAAAATGATTGTCGAAATAAGTAACATATCCAAGAATTCTGAACAATGATTAAATTTAAGTTAATTGATTGGTGTGTTTGTATTTAATTGATCAGGCGAAACAATATATCCAAGTTATAATTTAAGTAAGGGGAGCAACAATATGGATTTAAATTATGAAAAATGTATGTCGAAATTAGTAACATCCAAGAATTATGAAAACTTATGAAATGTGAGTTAATTGATTGGTGTGTTTGTAATAAAATCATCAGCCCATACAATGTATCAAAGTTATTATTTTAGTAAGGGGGGCGATAATGTGTGTTAAAATTATGAAAGATGATTGTCGAAAGTAGTAACATATCAAAGAATTATGAAAAATGATGAAATTTGTGTTAATTGATTGGTGTGTTTGTAATGAAGTAATCAGCCCAGATAATATATCAATGTAATTATTTTAGTAAGAGGAGGCGATAATGTTGATTAAAATCAAATCTCCACACTAACGTAATGTACTTGCAATAACACTTATCCCTGAGTGGCTTCCGGGCTTTGATAAGTGGTGATCACCGTGTAAAAAAAAAAAAAAATATGAAAAATAGTTGTCGACGTTAGTAACATATCATGAAGTCTGAAAAATATCTGATTTATTATTGCAGTAAGGGGGAATGCCAAGCAACAATATATTACATATAAAAGATGCCGCTATGGAATTTCCACAGGTCCCGCTAGTTATTATTATTATTATAATTATTATCATTATTATTACTAGCGGGACCTATGCAAATTCTACAGAGGACTGATTCATATGTAATATATTGATGTTGGCATTCTGTAGATATTCAGCGTAAATAGAGACGCCCTGATATTATTGTAGCTATTTTGTTAAAATTTCAAAAGTATTTATCAAAGCTAGCAAGGATGCCCGTAAAATACGCTTGATTATGATATTTTAATTCTTTCAGATTTTGTATATATTATTATAGAGTTATAGATTTTTATATATAATAAGGTTGCGATTTCAAAAATAAAAAAAAACATATATTTATGACTTGGGTTCATTAGCTTGAATCGAAGCTGAATCCCAAACTCAGATATATATATATATATATATATATATATATATATATATATGTGTGTGTGTGTGTGTGTGTGTGTGTGTGTGTGTGTAGTTCCTTCAGCTATAATCGAAACCGAAACCAAGACTTATGAAGAATTCTCTATAAAATTATTAAAAATAAAATAGATTATTTGAGTGTCATTAGCTATAATCATAACCGAAACCAAAACTTATGAAAAATTCTTGATAAAATTATTTATTACAGAAATGGAAGTACATAACAATTAAACGACCCGGAAGTAAGTGTAACACAGAAAATAACACACGCGTTATCGTATTAATATATAGATTATCATCATTATGATTGCTTTTGCCTTCCTATGGCTTATATCGTTACAATAAGTCTCCGCTGTCATTAGAATAGAAGTAAATCTGACTAACGTAGAAGAATATTTAGTTATTATTTCAATTGCTCCATCAAAAAATACGTCTCTAGTAATTGCCTTCACAAATATTTTTTTCTTCATAATTTACGCATAAAACATGTTATTTAATGCAGTTTTTAAATATTGTATGGACACATTTATTTATCATATGAAAAATATTGTAGATTTTCTCTCCAAATAAACCGTCAGTAACACAAAGGTTCTAGCATAATCTTTACTTTCTTTAGGTCGTCACGACTCCATGTTGTTTTAAGTAACACAGCAGACGAATGTTCGGCACATAAACAGTACAGTCGGTTCGTGATGTCTAGTAACGATGATTACAATTGTGTAATTCATAGGTCGGTAACATGTACTAGTGTAAATAAATAAAAAAAAACATGTACTTAGGTTTATTGGTGTAATTCGTCTTATTTTGTTTAACTAAACAGAGAATTATTGAAACTAGCACATTAAGAGTTTTCCGCTGATAAACCTTATCTTCCTCTTACAAATCGAACAACAAAAAAAAAAAAAACGCTCGTCTTTTCTCTTGGCCACTTCACACTACAGAGGCCAATTTCCTGTTCTTTACGTCAGTGTTCATTCCACATTCTCAAACCCTTAGCATGTTCTGCGTAACCTAAATAGTATCCCCTAAATATGATATAATCCCGTAATATTATAGTTTTATCGCATAAGTATTATATTGATGTTTGGTTAACGGGCAATCATTGTTGGATTGTTTTACTAGAGGGTAACCATTTATCAAGATCGATGGCCACTGAAGGATAACGATTAAAGAAATCGTTTATTGGACGATGATCCATAAGGGGGTCGGAAACAATCACGTGGATGAACAGTAAATTATTTAAGAGGAATTGATTATTAAAGTATTTGCTTGAATTTGTTTACATTAGACTTGAAGACAACTACGCTGTAGTCAGTCGGGAAGGAAACTCGTGGTATTTTATTCCAAACGTTGTTTCTTCAAGGAAAAAAAAAACTTTGTTCATGGACGATTCGTTTGTTTAAGGTAAATGGAGAAAGATAAATCATTTACTCTGGTTGTAGCTAGACAAGTTTTCAATGGGGATGCTCTATAGCGAGGACCAGGGATTGGAGATCAGTCAAGCACCTAGAATAAACATAACGATACTGTGGAGAGGGGCTAGTAAAATTTCTGTATGAAAACGGCTGTAGGGACGAGAAGCTTTTATTTATCCACGAGTGAAATCGTTTTTTTTTTTACTCTGTGAAGACAGAAAATCGTGCGCTAAGTAACACTTTCTCAGATATGAGAATAATACTCCATCTTAGAATTATACAGATATACGGTGGATCAGTTGTTAACGACATGGATGTGTCCAATTCGAATCCAGTTCTTTCGGCAGAAATACATAAACTTGCGATGTCGGCAACCTTCACGTAATCACTCCATTAACATCTAGAAAGGATTTTAACTAGAATAATATCAAGGAAACCAATGCAAACAATAATCTGATTCATTCGAAGTTTATGAATGAAAAGACAGGAAGCGAATTTATGTCAGGGATATTTTTTTTTTCCTGAAGCACTTTGTAAATAAAAAAATAATACTGAAAAGCAGTGTTATATATATATATATATATATAATTTTAAAATATAATTATCTACTGACACGTGTTTCGTCGTCTACGACTCATCAGAGTGGCTGAATATATATATATATATATATATATATATATATATATATATATATATATATAGACTTATATGTAATATGCTGATTTTGTGTAATTCAGTAAATTTTCATATACCAATAGGTATATATATATATATATATATATATATATATATATATATATATATATATATATATATATATATATATATAAACATGGTTGGTATCATTTACGAGCGCGTTTCTCTTAGCCTAGAAATGAGTAGTTAGTTATTTAATAGAAAAGTTATGTCCCCTGAACTGGCTGACAAGATTCATATACAAATAGTAGAAACTAGGAATGGATATTCAATGACTAGCTTATAATAGATAATATCTATTAATTAAAAATAAACTTAGGTTTTTATATATATCCTTTTATAACCTAAAATCAAAAAGAAGACATCAAACAGCCGAAGTTAATACATATAAAAACAATACGATAGCGTTACCCCGCTAAAAACCAAAATGGCCACTCCCACACATTTAACACACACGCACATACACACACACATACAAACACACACAAGCACGCACACACACACGCATATATATATATGACTACTTCATTTAATCACATAAATTAATATACGAAAGTATAATCTTATGCGTAAACTAAGTATTTACTTCAGCAGTGCTCAATACATAGGTAGAGCTAGATAGTAAGTTAGAAAAATATATATGGCAATTCAGCTATACAAAATGTTCACGTTCTATCCACACTAGGATTCGTCACACTTAAGCAAAGAGTTGTTGTAGTCTCGCGTTTTTATATACGCATATTCTATTGAATTTTTACTTAGCCAATCAGCTTCCTAGTTTCCACCGTTCCCTTCATTATCAGCCAATGGGGGGCACTTAAAGAACAAAGGCCCGTTTGACCTTACATGTGACCCTTCGTTTGTGTGTGCTTTCTTAGCAGGCAGTGTAGATATCTAGAAAATTGACCTATTTTTAATCTATATGTTGTTAAATATGTGTGTCTGTATTTTTAGTATTATGTTAGTCTATATATATATATATAGACATATATATGTATATGTATATATATATGTCTATATATGTATATGTATATATATATATACGATAATTTATTTATATATATGTTTATTTTATTTATTTATTTTCTATTGATATTGCTAATTTAAAAATTATTTTGTATCGCTATCCTAGAGTAAAGTTTATCCTGTGAACACAGTTGTTCGCTATTTCTCTCCTAGAGTTTAGTAGATATTGGGGTTGTTTAAAGTATAGGATACCAAATTTTTCATGAAAGCATAATCTCAACATATACCTCCAAACACCCGGGCAACCTCGGACTAAAATGCTAGTATATATATATATATATATATATATATATATATATATATATATATATATATATATATATATATATATATATATATATACCGCTGTACTCGGCCACGCGTATCTGTGGCTCAGTTTGTTAAAATGTAACACATTCCTCAAGAAAAATTGTATTGTTTATTTACTTTTATTATTATTTGCATTTTTTAATCAATAAAAGTTGTTTTCTTTTCTTCAAATTTGGCAGTAAACCTTTCTTTTTGAAAACGGAATTTTTATTATAAAAAGAATAGATGAATGCTTTATATGAACACTGTAAATAGTTAGGTGAAAGTAGAGAAAAGTTTGATTTTTTTTAAGAGAATGTACAAATTATTTTTTTGTCAGCAGATGTTAAGAAAATAAACAGAAAAATACTCCCATCATTAATTAATTAAGTAATTATGCAAAAAAGAAATAAAATGTTGATTTAGTGTTTCAACATTTGAACAACGCTCGGTTGACCTCGGGTGATTGCCGGTCGAACCCTAACCATAATAATTGGAATCGGGGGGGGGGTCAAAGTATGCATGAGTACCATTCTTTTTAATGTCGTCTTGTGTTCAACTTTTTGAGTGGGCTATCAGCGATTGCAAACTAACAAATTTAACCAAAATTCAAAAAATTCAACAATTAAATAATTTTAATAAGTGCTCAGCTAGGTGTGAAACCGACATTACGAATGCGTAAAAATATTGAATAATTCGACCTCCTATCTTTGTAAGCTTATAACTACTTGAAAAATCAATTCAAACCCTAATTCTTTTTCAATTAAAGGAGCAAAGACCAAATTAAAAAAAATAACAGGTTTAATAGCAAATTATGCAATATTTGTTTTTTTTTTAAATCGGTTTTCTTTAAAAAAAGATTTGAAGAAAATAAACGAACTTTGACTTACGTCGATTACAAAAAAATCGATATAAATTCCAAAAAATCACTTACCTATAAAAGCTAGTGATCAATGAGTAGTTCCATTCTTCCTTGTTAAGAATTTATCCATATTTATATTTTAAAATCCATTTATTTTTTAAATGAAATAATTTTTTCAACGCCTATTTGAAAAAGGCGCCATGACGCAAGAACTTTACGTTTTTATCGAAAACCGGTAATAGTTTTTATTGTTTTGAACTACGGATGGACAGAATGAAGTAAAAACCACACGTTCGCGTTAGTCGTCTAGCCTTGTCCATGAAGAAATATGTCTTCACATAGTTTAAAAATAGTCAAATTTTACTTATAAGATTTTGCCTTAAAAAACGACACTCGAGGATTTTTTTTCTTTTCTCAAAGAAATACATACATTTTTGATTCTTTATATTTTCATTCTTTTCTGTGGAGTGAAATTTTTTTTTTAATATCTAAAAAAAGAAAACATTAAATGAAATAGAAAAAATTGTCGTCATCGTCCACTACTTACTGGAAAATATAAGCAGAAAATAGGGTTCCAATTAAAAAAATAAACGTGATTTTTTACAAAAAGATTTAACACTTTGGACTTTACAGGCTCATTTCCAAAACCACTTCTTTTTTTTTTAATTTACAATATATTATTTGTTGATCTTTTATCTTCAATTTGTGATATATAAAAATTTGGTACATAAATAAATTTTTCAAATTTTAATAGACACTTTAAAATAGGGGGTGTGAATTAAAAAAAAACGTCTGTCCAAATATTATATTCAGTTTATTTGAAACACCATAAAGTTTCACATTGACCCTGAAAATATCGTAAAAAATTAACCAATGAAAAAATTTCGATAGATTTTTAATATCTAAAAATTGAAAAAAAATTAACTCGTAAATTCAATTGATTTCATTAGGTAAAAAAAATGGCTGCATGAAGGCGCGCCGGCACTTTGTAAACACTGTTTTTTAAAAAGTAATATTTCTATTAAAACACTGTTTTTTAAAAAGTAATATTTCTATGTAAACACTGTTTTTTAAAAAGTAATATTTCAGCTTTAATAGTTTATTTAGAAGTATATCCCATAAAGAAAATAAACACCCCACCTTTAAAAGAGAGATTTTTTTAATATTTTATTCGGTTTCGTGTTAGGGGTGTAAAAAACTCGGCAGATTTGCCGTTTAGTTGTACAAATAGCCTCGAAGCCTATTATCACAAAAAGGGACGCGTTGGGTCTACACCGGTATATAGCGATTAATGTGAACGACGTTCTTTAACAAATAAAAAAAAAAGAAATAAAAATTAAGTTTTAAAATGATTAAATGTGTTTTATTTTATAAATTAAAATTTTATTTTATCATTTAAAACATTGACCAATAGAAATGATATATTGGTTAATGTTATGGCTTGCAATAAGCAACAAAGAAAACAGAACAACGGAATAGAGTTTAAACAATGTATTACTGGAACAACAACGTAAAACGGTTACAACTGAAAAGAGTAGTAAACGTCACCGAGCAGGCGAGGGTCGCTCTGGTGTTTAATCCACACTTGGGATCAAAAGGTCTATGGTTTATATAATGGATAGAACAGTCCATTTGGAGGGTGATTCCCCCACAACAGTTAACAAATAAAAAAAGAAATATTGAAAGATAAAGTTTTAAAATGATTAAATGTGTTTTGTTTTAAAATTATAATTTTTTTATTTTATAATTTAACATTTAAAACATTGAACAATACAAATAATACGTTGGTTAACAAATACACAAAAAAGAAATAATGCAAGATGAAGTTTAAAACGTCCTCTTGCAGCCTTTCTATTTTTTATTTGTTAAACAACGTGATTAATTTAAATTAAATTTTAATCATAGGAATACATTTTCAATAATCATGTAAATATAAACAAACGTTTGTTTACATTAAGCTCTATATACCGGTGCCAACCCAACGTGTCTATTTCTATGATAATAGGCTTCGAGGCTAATTGTACAAATAAACGGCAAATCTGCCAACAACTCCCCCAAAATTCTGATACACTTAGTGCTCAACTTCTAATACACATCCTATTAAATCAATTCCCCTTATTGGTAAGATTGTTGTAAAAATATGAACGGAAACTTAAATTTCGCTCCGTTTTAATTTTTTTTAAAAATTGTGCCCCCCAAACGAATATAATCAAAAGAATAATATTCAACAGTTGTATTTTATATATGTAAAGCACAAAATATTTAAAAGAAAAAAAAAAGTTATTAACCAAAGGGAAATAATTCCATTTTTAAGCGAAAAAAGTCAGTTTGATATATCTTTTTATTATTTTTCTTACATAAATCCAGCTTACCGTTCACATTTGAACATGAGTTGGACGTAATGTAAAAATGTCCCGAATTTAAAAGGGAAGGAAATTTAAATTTCCGTTCCATTTTTACAACAACCGTAAAGTATAGCATTCTATGCAAATTTTACTTAGCTTAGTATATTAATGTTATTTGTATTTAAGTAAAAATAATATTTAGGTTTGGATATAAATTCCTAAACTCCTTTCACACTAAATAATTTAGGTGACTGAAATATAAATCAAATTGAACCTTTAATTTCCTGAATAGTAAAAAGATGATCCAGTCCGCAATGGTCGATTTGCTGCTAATATATACATTGTCTAGGTACGGGCAAAAATAAACGAATTGCTTTTAGGTTTCTGACAACTTTTTGATTGTATTTGAAAGATTAAGGACTAAACTTAATTTTCCAAACGAAAAAAAAAATATTTGTACACGTGAAAAAAACTTACGAAAAATGTTTTCACGGCGAGCTTACCAATTCAGCTAAATTTTGAAGTTAAATAAATTCATTGTAAAAATCCTTTTAGAGATAAATATTAGTCTTCTGGATCTATTTCAAAGATAATTAGTAAAGTAAAGCTCTAAGATATTGAATAAAATAAAAAAGAAAACACCTTGTTTGTGCTAAAAATAGCATCGGTAGTGCAAGAAATTCATTTTGCTTCGAGTTATATCGAATTCATTAATACGGACTTTAGGGGCTATTTTCGTAATGTTCTATCAACAATTATTATTTTTTTATTGGGACAAAAAGCAAAAAAATAACACATTGTGTTTACATTAAGCGAGACCACCACAGCCTGTAGAGGTGAGTGGTGAAGTGTCACGTGACGGCAGGAGGTGGTAAATAGTTTCCCCAAATAAAAATTGGCCTATCGTACAAAGAAAACCACCTATTTATTAAAGAAAAATTAAGTATAATGTTATAATTAAAAAGAGATATATAGAAACACGCATGGGTACAGTAAACATATTATACCAAAATGTGGAAGCCATCCGTCCAGTGGTTATTTAGACTACTAATAACGAACGAACCAAGAATTACATTTTCATATATATATAGATATATACTAGCATTTCGGTCCGGCTGTTAAGGGGTCAAAGTTCAACGATTTCACCTTTGAGAACTCTACCAAACTCCTACGCCAAGATATAGGTCCCTTGGACATGGATCTAACTTAACTTGATTTGAGCCCAAAACAGTAAATGTTAAGGGGTCATAATAGGGGTCAATTAATAAAAAAATTGACGGCTTTTTTTTTTTGCTCAACATACACCTCCAAACCCCCAGGCTAGTATATATATATATATATATATATATATATATATATATATATATATATATATATATATATATATATATATATTAGTCATATAAATGGTATTCAAGTAACTTTTTCTAGTTGTGTTAATGGTAAAGTATGAATCTATAGTCGTCATGAAATAGTACAATAAATCAAAAGATTAGTCCCTTATAAGTCCTCCGGGGTTGGACATCAATTTTCTCTTATTGTATCCTATTAACTTTCCTGACATTTTTTAGGACTCTCCGAAAAAACATCTATTTTTCAATTATATGCAATCAAATCGATGGGGGAAATGTCACGCTATTGAATTACACCATTCGTTGTGCATGACAACATGACAAAGAGGAGATATTACAGCATTACTATATTAAAAAATGGGGCACTTAAGATACTTTATATATATATATACATATATATATATATATATATATATATATATATATATATATATATATATTATGAAATTTATTTTATTTCGGTTTAACTAATTGGTGTTATCGTTTTAATTTTCATCTTTTATTGGCACGGGCAAAACGAAAGGCGGAAGTATATATTTTTTTGACAGAGTCTCTCTTTAAAAATCTACAAAAAAATCCAGTAATTATCTAATACAAAACAGAATTTTCACCGATTATAAAGTGAAGAATGACCTTTATAATAGTTTACTTTATTTTTCATAATCGATATTTATATATATTATTTTGCGTACAACCCCCTTCTTTATTTGTGGGTACAAATATGCTTAAAATATTTTGCTGAAACTAAGCAAAATATATTGTATTGTGGGAGTGTGTGTGTGTGTGTGTGTGTGTGTGTGACTAACCCCATTCGGGTTTAACCGGCTTCCTTCAAATGAGGAATTTGCATCGGAGTACGAAATTACCAAGGGTCCCCTGTCGCATGTATATCCCTTTCAGGGGAGACGACGTTAGATTTTTGCAACACTTGCAGGACAGTGTCGACGTCATCCTACATATAGCGCCTGGAATTCCCAAAGCTGTCACCTATTTTAGTAATGACCAGGCTGAACGTTGCTTAAATTCGGTGATTGAAACAGATGTGTCAATGTGATTATGCTGTATATGGGGACGGTGAGGATTGTAGATAAAAAAACAACTTCGCACGTATCAGATTTTAAGATTGAAAATCCGAATTTTGAATATGTTTTATTTTTCATCTTTTGTGTTTAGAAGTGTGAAATTCGTTGACTATGCTAATGATAATTATTATCTTTCAGATTAGCATATATATATATATATATATATATATATATATATATATATATATATATATATATATATACATATATATATATATTTATTATATTTACGAAAAACATTATTTTTAAATCTTTGAAAAATAAATTAATAACTTTTTTTAGTGACCCCAACATTGCTAATATTCCATTAAATAGGAAATGCTTTGAAGAATCGATACAAAATAGGAGAAAAAAATCGATAAATAATTGCGCATTTTGCTAAAAATACGATAATTTCTTTCGGCAATTTTGTGTTCATGGTGGCTCAACCATAATAGAAGATACAGAACCTTTTTATAAACACATACGACGCTTAGCATTCCAAAAATGGTCACCCATCTGGTACTGGCTAGCCTCATCGTTGCTTAACTTCTAAGTTGAAATTTAGTTTTTTCCACAGATATACATTCATTAAACTAACATGTGACGTCGTACTAACCTCTTGGAAATAAGGTAGATAAAATAATTAATAGATTACTCTTAATCTTAAGATGACGAGACTTCATCACCAGAGAATTAGTATGAGTTAATATTCGACAGAGTATCTTTTTAGCGTAACTTCTCTTATTTTATATAATTATAATTTATATCGTTTGATGCGTTAATATAAACGATTCTGGTCCCGTATTTATAGGAGTTTAAATCGTTTACAAAGAACATAGCATCCCAATTATAGTGTTAAAAAAGCTTCAACCAGAACTTGCTCCCATACTTACGAAACTATTTAAGCGCTGCCTTAAGGAGAAGTGCTTTCCGACCCCCTGGAAGACCTCATCAGTTTGCCCTGTATTTAAGAATTCAGGTGATAAGTCCTCTCCCTCTCAGTATAGACCAATAAGTCTCCTGTGTGTTATGAGTAAGTTGCTGGAATCCATATTAAATAGAGAAATAGTCAACCACCTCAGCAGGAATAACCTTCTTAGTGACACACAATATGGTTTCCGCTCTGCAAGATCTACCGCAGATGTGCTGACGGTTATATCCCACAGGATTAGCGAAACTCTCGACAAAGGCTTCCTTTCTAGGGCAATTGCTCTTGGCATATCAAAGGCCTTCGACAAGGTATGGCATAAGGGTCTACTTCACAAGATTTCCAGCTACGGTATAACTGGAAATGTTTTCTCAATCATTAAATCATTTCTCTCCGATAGACTCATAAGAGTAGTGGTAGATGGACAAAAATCGGAGGCCTGCAATATAAATGCTGGAGTCCCTCAGGGGTCAATCCTGGGCCCAACTCTCTTCCTGATCTACATCAATGACCTCCGTAAACACATACTTAAATCATTCATTGACATCTATGCTGATGACACGACCATCTACGGCAACACATCAAAGGCTGTAAATGACAAAGTTCTCTCGGATTCTCTCTCCTCTGATCTTGAGCGCGTGGTTCAGTGGGGGAAGACGTGGCTGGTTACCTTTAATGCATCCAAAACCAAACTCCTATCCTTACATCATCAACGCTCTGATCCCCATCTGGCATCAATTGTGATGGATGGCTCTCGTTTGGGTGAGACCCCGTGTTTTGAAAAGCTTCTGGGTTTGACCTTTACTCCTGATCTGAAATGGAACACGTACATAAAGTCTATTGTCAAGGTCGCTGGAAAGATCGTGGGATCCTTCTACCGTTCCAGAAGATATCTCACTACTGATGCAATTCTATATCTATATAAAAGCCAAGTACGTCCAAGGATGGAATACTGTTGCCATATCTGGGCAGGAGCTGCCAAAAACAACCTATCATGCCTTGACAGAGTACAAAATAGACTTCGTGGTTTAGTGGGGGATGCCCTTTTCTCTACCCTGCAACCGCTCTCCCACAGAAGAGACGTTGCGAGCCTATCCTTGTTTTATCGTTATTTTCATGGCAGGTGCTCGTCTGAACTCCAATCCTCGCCAATCTTTCACGAAAAACACCCGTCTAGCTGAATCTACTGTGAAAAATTTCCCCCACTCTATATCTGTGCCTAAATCAAAACGGGGATTCCATGAACAAAGCTTCTTTCTTAGAACTGCACGCCTGTGGAACTCTGTTCCGTCTGCCTGCTTCCCTCCGGGCTACAACTTGGATGTCTTCAAGTCCAATGTTAACAAATTCCTAATGAACCGCTCCCTTAAGTAAACACTTCATCCAATCTTCACACTAACGTAATGTACTTGCAATAACCCTTATCCCTGAGTGGCTTCCGGGCCTTGACAAGTGGTGATCACTGTGTAAAAAAAAATAATAATTTCGTTAAACCTTCCTCTTACAGGTAATACGAATATTATACACAAAAAAGCTCACAAGCTTATACATGTGAGTTCTTCTTCTTCTTCTTCTTCTTCTTCTTCTTCTTTTGCATCATCATCATCATCATCATCATCATCATCATCATCATCATCATCATCATCAACAACAACAACAACAACAACACGCCTTGGACTTAACAACACAAGGAGTTTACTTGCAAGAAAATAAACCAGCAGTATAATTCTTTTACTCTGTGAAGATGGACCTAATACGGTGCGAAGTTAATCAGAAATATTTAAACCTTAAAAAAAGAAAAAGAAAGAAATTAAATCGTGTTTTTCTTCCATCTTTTAATAAAAGATTTTGGCACCGTTAACGTTTTCTGAAAACAGTTCTATCTGTTTATTCAATGTTTTAAAAAGTAATAAGTTTATTAAAAATGATGTAAAATCCAGCGGAATTACGACAGAAAATGAATCACAGAATTAAAACGTAGGATTTAATTATTAGTCATAGAGAGATATAGAAGGAGAGATAGAGGATGGAAGAAAAAGAGGAAAATAAGTATTGATAGACGAAGAGATTGCTCTCTTTGTCTATGGACACTTATTTCTCTCTTAGACGTAAGAGGGAGGAAAAGAGAGTAGAGACGACACAGAGAGTAATAGGGAGAGTGGGGAAATGAGGGAAGACTAAGAGAAACCAGTTATAATTGTAAATCTCTTGACTATCACATGTTGGGGCTTTATTGAACGGCGCATTAATCAGCATTCTGACCCTAGGACTAATGCAATCAAAGCCTCCATTAATATACTATAATTCAGACCGTTTGATGCGTTGATATAAACGATTCTGGTTCTTTATTGGAGCCGTAATTAGAAGTTTAATCCGTTTACACCATATAAACACGTACGCTAACAATTACTGACTTTGTATGAAGTTTTGTTTCAATACATTTAGTTGGCTTGTTAATACCATCAATAATATCGATAGCTATTAGTAATATTCAAACATTTTTGAAGTGCCACGCCACAATATCATGCAAACTATAAAGCAAAATATATTATACATAATACAATGTGGTCAACATAAAGGTGGGAAATTTGAGGTTGTAAATTTTATTCTGTTTATATTTCATTCTCTTTAAATTTAATTTTGTTTAAATTTAATTTGGTTAAATTTAATTTTGTTTAAATTTAATTTTGTTTATATTTAATTTTGTTTAAATTAAATTTTGTTTATATTTAATTTTTTTAAATTTAATTTTAAATAAATTAAATTTTGTTTAAATTAAATTCTGTTAAAATTAAATTTTGTTTATATTTAATTTTGTTTACATTTAATTCTGTTTAAATTTGATTCTCTTTAAATTGAATGTTGTTAAATTTAATTTTGTTTATATTTAATTTTGTTTAAATTTGATTTCGTTTAAATTAAATTTTGTTTAAATTAAATTTTGTTTAAGTTTAATTCAGTTTAAATTTAATTCTGTTTAAATATAATTTTGTTTAAATTATAGTTTGTTTAAATTTAATTTTGTTTAAATTTAATATTTTTAAAACTTAATTTTGTTTACATTTACTGCATTTGGTTCATTCATTTTAATAATAATAATAATAATAATATTAATAATAATAATAATAATAATAATAATAATAATAATAATAATAATAATAATAATCTGGATGAGTGCAAAGAGGACTAGGAATATTGGGAAGGCCTATTCGCACCCAAATTCCAGTGGAGACCAATAGCCTTTGCCAATGAGAAATCAATGATAAGAGGCTGTTGTGATAACAAAATTAATCTGCAAAAGTTATCGAAAGTGGGGGAGATTACTGGAATTTTGAGGAGACTTGTTGTCACTCAGACTCCAGATAACACTAAAAGTTGTTCTCAAAGAGAAATCTTGATGATGGTTAGTGTGAGTAAAATAATAATAATAATAATAATAATAATAATAATAATAATAATAATGATATGATCACGTATCTATAGAAAAATGTAGGGTATTTGTAAAAGAACTCCGCCACTAAGGTAAAATAAGTTTTGCAAATAAAACAAAAAAACAAAAACAAAAAAAATACTACTTACCATTGTTCATGGTTGTGTGGATCAAACTTTCAATATCACTTATGTTTTATGTCATTTTTTAGGGTTCGAATCTCACATAAAGCAATTATTATTTTGCTGCGATAGTATTCCAGTTATGTGTAGCCGATAACTATCATCAGCAACCTGAATAATGATGGTTGATAGAAAAGCTAGAAATGTAAGGTTATACATTTCATTGTTTAAATTTTATTGCGTCTGGCTTGGCGAAGTCAACGTGGATCTTTTGCCACAGCTGGTTCGTATTTTGCCACGGTTTAATTGTTGGCACTTTTGCTGCGAGTGCGCATCCTTTACATGCATCAAGCATATCTGCTATGTCTTTGTTTGACCAACAGACGTAACTGCGCATAAGACTTTTAGTGTACCCCCCTCGAATGTTCGATATGTAAATTCTACGAGATTTTTTTCTGCAGACTTCCCCGTATTACAATATAAAAGGATAAAGTGAAAAAAACTGCGGCACATTAGAATCTTTATTATAGATTTTATTGTTTGTAGTCTAGATAAAGTCGTTCTTCAGATCCACCTTTTTATGTCTGCAAGTGTGACCGGGAGCTCTCATATAGTATCCGCGATCATATTCTGTACTTTTCACAGTTAGTTCTTAGTGTTGCGATTATTGACTCCTTGGATACTTCAGTGTTCTTCAGAACAAATCAGTAAAACCAGAAGACAGGTGCTCAATTCTGAAATTGCAGTTTAATAGTATCGCCCCCCCTCCTCAACGCATAAGTCTTTTGGCGGGATGTACAGGTACATCTTTTTTATCCAAATACCGACAAGAGAGGATTTGTGATCCCTTTTTAATGTAAACCGTCTGCCGTAGAAGTATCTGTGGAAGTTCTTTACGGCAAAAATTATGCTCAATGCCTCCTCCTCAATCTGCGAGTATTGCTTTTGCGGGCAGGAATGATCGACATGCGTGCTTAATGGCTTTACTTATTCCATCTGATAACTTGTATAAAATGCAGGCTCCTATGTCATAAGAGCTGACGTCGCTTGCTAATATTATCTGGGGTTGGCATGTTTTTGGTCGTAGTAGCATTGTCAAGATCCGGTCGTCGACAGTCTTTAGTAATTATATGAAAAAAATAGAAACAAAAATCACATTTCGCTTCCTTATCTTTAAAACTGTATATTGGGATTTGTTTTTCTATTTAACAGAAACTGGTTTTTATTTTAGCAAGTCGGAAGACTTTTTTCTGTTAAGTAAAAAGTGGTTATATTTTTGAATAAGTTTTGCATGTAGTTTCCTCAAATTTCCATTAATCCGTTGATGTGAATTGATTGGTCTATTTGTGTGAGTATTGTTGCCTCAAAACCACGACACTTGTTGGTTTATGAATCAACTGGGATTCTTCTTGTAATGTTCTCCTTAATCTTCATTCGCCTGTTGAATGATCCAGATTGGCCCGCGAAAAGAAAACTAGGAACACGGTATAGGTTTTAAGGATATATTGAACAAAAGAGACAATATACAGAGAAAATTAATTGTCAGTTAGATATCGATAGAGTCCCATATGAAGAAGACTTCTTGCCTCTCGATTAATATAGTATTTGGAAGAATCCATCAATGGATTGGTAACGGTCCCATTGTAATCGTGTTGATTTGGCGTCAGCCATAACCAGAAAGAAAGAGAGAAAAAGAGTGACAGAGAGACATTCATACAAGAATCCATCAATGGATTGGTAACGGTCCCATTGCAATCGTGTTGATTTGGCGTCGGGCATAACCAGAAAGAAAGAGAGGACAAGAGTGACAGAAAGAGAGAAAGAGAGACATTCATACAAAACGTTTGAACATTGTTTTGTTTTTGTATGCGTTGATGACAAGTTATTTTGGGTTTGACCTTTCGAATTCTTGGATCTCAGATCGTTTTGACTTGGTCGAATATTATAAACTACTGTCACTCTTGGCTCAAGTCATACCTGATTGACAATAGTTACTGAAGCCGTCATGTTTTTTCCAATAATAACGCCTTTCTTTCTCACTTCCCCACGATCAAAGGCAGATATAAGTTAGGTATAATATTTATTAATGTAGAAACTCCCAGCTCTCCCTCCAAAGGGAAGCTTCATTGTGTCACAGTACAATGGTTGCAATTTTCCAACTACGAGAGAAGCAAGACATGGCTAGACATTTGTGTAATAGAAGCTTAGCGGAACATTTCTTTATTAGTATATCAGAGAAATGTATGCCGCCATTTTCGACGACATGAACATCTTTACATTGGTTTGCTACTATGTTTTCATTTGCAGGCATGCTGGTCGTCAGGCATGCTGGTTGCCATCTTTGAAAAGAAAGGTGAAAAATTATTTGATCTGATGATGGTTTTGTATTCTTGGAGTTTTTGTCTTTTTCCCGTTGTTTCACACGTAGGAAAATATTGGTTGACAAGGGAAGGGAACTTTAGTAAAGTTTGACGGGATTGTCTCCCTTTTACCGTTGACATTTTAAGGAAGAGGTTGTACAAATTTTGTTTTTCTTTATAATTAGATGTTTTCCATATACTGCTGATATCTATGCTCGGTCATCAAACTTTATTAAAGTTATCGTCTCTTGTCAACCAATTTTTTTTCATCATATATACGAAACTACGACAAAAACAAAAACAAAAAACTCCGAGAATACGAAACCATCTACGGATCCAGTAACTGCCCCTTCTTTCTTTTCCAAAGTGGAAACCATCATGCCTGAAGAAGGTAGGAGGCTACCTCGACCGAAACATTGCACAAATAATATTCAAGATAAGAACAATAGTTCGATCAAAATAAGTAATACAAACAATCAGCCCTCCTCTAAAAAAATAAAATCAGAACTGTAATACATCTATATTTTCTTAAAATAAATACAAGTCATTTATTCTTGATACGTCACAAATTGCTCTCCGTGCTCTTTTCTCGTCTCTCGTGGCAGCTAAAATAATGCAATTTACAGTAATCTACATATAGATGAGCTGTTGTTTAAGCACTCCATCCACATATGAGCTGTCGTGGTGATGAACTTCGAAAAAAATACGTCTGCTTACTTTCACATCATAAACGCCAAAAGCAAGCACAATTAATCTTGCTTCTTTTGCCATATACTTTTTCTCATTACGTAATATCCTGTGACGTAATCATCACTCTAGTCTAATGGAATTTTCTGCTGCTCTAATCTTACACTTGCTCTTCTCTCGTTTGGAAAACTACTGTTTCAAACATTATTTTTATACAAACGTCTCTAATTTATCTAAAGTATTATCAGATGAGCTGCAATATAACCTGTACTCCTGCAAGACTTCGAAAAGAAGTCTGTTTGTTTCGATATCATCCAAACATGTAATTGCTCCCAATACGTCACATCCTGCAATGTACATTCTCGCATTACTTAATATCCTAAACGTAATCATAAATTTCGTGTGCTAACTTATAATTGAATTTTCCACTACTCTAATCTTATGCTTATTCTAACCTCGCGTGAAAAGAAACTACAGTCCTCAACATTATTTTTACACGCCAGTTTTTAATGTTATTACAAAACAACCAATAATTTATTCGGGGTTCAAACCTACATAAGCATCACCGCGCATCCGGAAAAATCCGTTCATATTACTTGCAAGTAGTGCATCGCACAGGATTAGTTAAATTAAAATTGTTATACTTTCTTTTATAACAGTTTTATGTTAGACAGTATTTCTAATATTCGCATCAGCATGCATATGAGAAGTAACCAGTCGATTTTTGATATGCGTTTTATCAATATCAGAGTTTGTGGGTGGATTTTGCCGCCCAAAAGGACGCTCAATTTCCTGTTATTATGTTTCTCCATAAACGCATCTGACATTTCCGGTCTCATAAAAGGCATATAATTATTTATTAATTATGTTTTTTTTTCGGATATGAAACTGAATATAACAACAATTGATACGATATTGTGTTACGTGATTAATTATCAGTTGATATGTATCGATTAATTAATGTGGATACGGAAATATTCGAATTGATGAACAATAAATGGTAAAATGGAAACACGTCGGCACCTTTCCGTTTGTTCTTTCTTCCCATTTCCGTGTTTTTTCTCTTTATTTCATCCTTTCTTTTGTTCTTTATATTTCTTTTTCTTTTTTCTTAATTATTTATTGCTTTGACTTTTACAATTTTTATTTTTCTTCTTCTTTTTTTGCTTCTTACTTTCTTTTTTGCATATTTATTTTTGTTTTCTTTCTCTGTGTGGTTTAATTGTTTATTCTTTCATTTCCTCGGTTTTGTTGTTCAATTTTTTTTTTCGTTTTCATTATTACTATTATAGGAAGAGCGTGCAATAAGTAATGCCCCCGACCCACTTCCCATAGCAGTAGAGCAACGAAACTTGGCACAGTTATTAGCCGTTCTCCACATAGGAACCACCAAGAGTTATGCATTTCTCCCGTTTGATGCAGATCTGGAGACCGTTTTTGTAGAACACTCCAGGTTGGTCCTCCAACCACGATGTGACTTCAGAAATCAAGGCTGCATCATCTGAGAAACGCATTCCTTTACAAATACAACTTCATGGCTGGGAAGAGGTGAAAGTCAGAGGGTGCAAGATCAGGAGAGTAGGGAGGATGGGGAGGATTTCATAACCACGCCCGTGCTTCTGATCTAGCGACATGCGAGTTGTGGACCGGAGTGTTGTCCTGCAGGAAGAAGGACACTTTGCTGATCTTGCCTTGCCTCTTGATTTTGATAGCTCCCCTTAATTTCCTCAAAAGTGAAGCGTAATAGGCTTCTGTAAGTGTGGTATCCTTTGCCAGGAAATCTGTCATAACTACTCTGTCCTGGACCCAGAAGACTGTGAGCATGACCTTGCCAACGGAGGGCTACACCCTTGCCTTCTTTGAAGGTGGTGAGTCCAAGATCTTCCACTGCATTGACTGGGCTTTGGTCTCTGGATCATAGTGATAGACCCAGGTTTGATCCTGCGTAATCAGTCTTTTGAAAAACTTTGACTCATCTTCTTGGCACATCACCAAATTCATCCTCAAGCACTCGACGCGTTCTCGCTTCTGGAATAGTGTGAACAACCTGGGAATCCATCTGGCAGGCACCTTATGCATATGAAAATGGTCATGAATGATAGTTTCCACAGACCCTGTACTAATCTTGACATCTTGGGCTATTTGGCGAATAGTAATGCGCAGATCTTCCAAAATGGCAGCCTCAACTTGACGGACAGATGCCTCATCAATGGCACAAGGGGGGCGACCAGGTCTAGGAGCTGTTTCCACAGACTTCCGGCCATGTTTGAATTCACGATGCCAGCGTTTTACAAGGTCATATGATAGGGCATTATCACTATAAGTTTTTTTAATTTCATCAAAAGTCTCCTGTGCTATGCGTCCTTTCAAATACAAAAATCAGATCACTGCTCAATATTCAACAGGCTTCATTTCACACCTGACTCAGTGCAAACACCTGTAAAACAGAAGTCACAATTAGTTCAGAGCTGTAATTTGTCACATAACCCGTAGAGATATAAATCATTGCACATGCAAAATTTCAACTAGATCGGACAACTGGAAGTGGGTCAGGGGCATTACTTATTGCACGCCCCTCGTATTCTCTCATTCCTCACATTTCCATGCGTATCTTTCATTCTTTTGACTTTCTATTTTCCTTTTCTTTTCTCCTTCTTTTTCTGCTTCTTGCTGTACCTCTTTAATTCATTTGTACCGTATTTCATTTTTGCTTTTTTGCCTAAACGAAAAGTTTGGGCGGTTAAAACACATAAATTACACAATTGAAAGTAGCGTCTCTATATAGTTTTAATTAATTGTAGTTCAGTATTTGATAATTAAAATTTACTAGAATATTAAGTTTCTTTTATATTAAAAAAAAAATTATACATGATATAAATCTCATTAAAACCCCCAGTAACATATTCAGTGTTTAGGTATCGTAACCATCGGAAAACCTTTTAAATTTGCAAACAGGTATAAAAGAAGTTTCCTATGTGTTTGTCTGTGTATGTGTGTGTATTTTTAGAGAGAGGACTGGGCTGAGCGGAGGAAAAAGTGACAGTGGAGAGTAGGGGGAGCAGGAAGTGCTATAGAAGGAAAGATAATGATAATGATAAGAGAAATCTGTTTCACTTTTATCCTGGGCAATAGCTGGTAACCTTGCTAGTCGTTAATAAATGACTAACGCATTTACAGAAATATATACTTTCAGATTTTATTTTGTTTAAATGCTGTGAAGAAAGTGACTAACCAGCCTTTTCCTTTTTTTTTTTTTTAACCAGTGACATATCCACGGGCAAAAAGAAAAAAAAATCTTGGTCGACTTATCTATCAGAAAAGTATGACGGTCAAAAAAAAAAAAATGATATTTGAAAGCAGAGGAAAGCAAACAAAGATAAGTAAGAAAAATAATTAAATTATGAAGCCCGAAGCAGAAAACTTAATAACTTTAATTATAATGTCCGTTTAATGAAACAAATTGGAAGCAAGTATAATTTACTTTTAAAAGTTTAGCATTTTTTCCTAGATGCGTTCACGCCTCAAGCAACGGTTTTTTTTGTGCGTCAGTAGATACCTTACTCGCGCTTTAGTTTGAAATGGTGACAGGTCGTTACGTCTGTCAATATGTATGGCGTCCTTATCATCTGTCCCTCAGTTTGTGATGGTTTAGTTAGATACAGCATTTTATCACTCCGTTATTCTGAAGATATTGGCTTCCTGAGATTAAATGCACCTAACATTGATGCTTTTTGTGTTTTGCAAAACTTTATTATGCTCTGCAAAACCGAAACCAAAAACAACCCACCTTTCTCCCTCTTCCTTCTTTCCATTTCCCTTTTCTCTTTCTATCTACCCCACTTCCTGACTGGTTTTCTAACTTAAAATGTATCAAACATTAACTCCTTCATTAAAAAATCTGTTACTTCCCTTTAATTCGTACATAATCTGGTGGCTGCCCTCCCTTTCCTGATAGAAACATTAATACTGTAACTCTTTACTTTCTCCCATTGCAAAACTCATTCAAGTTCTGCAGGGCAGGGAACAAAAACGATAAAATCCACTATAAAACAACCAAAGCAAACACTACAAACTAGCGATTGAAGATACAAAAACGTTCTACAAAATTACCGGATGCAACATGAATACTGTTTCCAAAATAACTGGTTTCCAGAATATTTTGCAAATAAATATTTGAATATATAAAAGAACTTGAAGCATAAAAACTGTTTCCCAAATAACTGGAGTGGCATTAAATAACCCAAAAAGAGTTGATATGCCGTAAAACAAAAACAACTAATCCATTATTCTATTACGTTTAACGTTGAAATGAACTCTTGTCTTTCTACCCGTCAGGCTGATATGCAGACGTTTTAAATTTCATTCTAGTGTACTGAACGTCCGTCTTCCAGGCTTGTGTTTTAAATTGTATCCTGTCGTTTCCTCAATCACTCTGTTACGCTACAGCTTTAAATCCCCCTATTCCGTAGGTCTGTTACGTTTAAAATTGCATCTTGTGGCTCTGTCAGAAGATCTGTAATGCTTACGTTATAAATGTCTCGTTTCCTTCCGTCTGTCATGCTATTACCGTGCCTCCGTTTTGCCTCAAGAGACAATAGATACCTCCTTTAAGGGTAGCTGCGCGATTAATTGTGAGGCAAGAGTTTCGCAATCTCCAACTATACCTCTTCTGAATCGGTCCCGCTTGAGTCAAGTGGCAAGCAGAAGTGATAGATGACTGAAAACAAGCCAAGAACAACGTAAAGAAACAATGTCGGTAAAAGCGGAGACAATGCTGTTACACTTACTTGTTAAATAGAATTCTGCGCCCCCTGTTTATTGATTTATTGTACTTGCATTTTAAATTGTATTCTGTAATCCTCTCCGTATGTCTTTAACACGTACTTTATTGCACCCTGACAGTTCGTTCGTCGGTCTTTGATGTAGCTACACGAGGGAAGAAATACGGAGCCCCCTTAATATTGTTATCACACGCGTCTATACGATTGCGTTAACCGAACAACAAAGGTAAAGCTTCCGTCTACACTACTCAAAATGAACACTACCGTCGATGCGACCTGACACATTACAAAATACTTCTGTCGACACGATCCGGTACGGTCCCGGACAATTCCGTCGACATGACCTGGCGCCAAACAATTCTATCGACACGACTCGAAACGATGCCGGACAACTCCATCGACACGACCCTATAAGATGCAACCAATTCTGTCGATACGACTAGGCACGAATCCAAACAATTCCTGCGAAACGACTCGACACGATGCGAAAAATTCCGGTGATACGATTCGATACGCTACCAGAGCAACCTCGTAAGTTACCCTATTTATTTTCTTCCCAAAGAGAGCAAACTTTGACACAAGGTCATTTTTAATGTGAGGGATTATATCCATCTGCCTCAAAAAGTGGCACACTGGATTAGTGCAAAAAATTAAAAATTGCCTTTGTCTAGACGGGGTTGCTCTTCATTGAGTAAGGACAAATTAACGTAGTGTAGTATCAAAAAATATACTCTACTTATACTCCAAAATGTATTTATTTACGAAAAGTATACAAATATTATATACTAGCAGGACCCGCTAACCGGTATTGCCCGGCGGAAGCATGCCCCCCCGCCACATTGTAGAAAAATGAAAATACAGTTGTTGTCGTTGTAGTTGCTCAACTCCCAACATCCTCATAGTAAGATCGGTTTTCGGAATAGATACCCCCAACCTCTTCCCGGTAAGAACGATTTTCAGAATGGACACCCCCAACCTCTTCATATTAAGAACGGCTTTCGGACCTCATTTTGTGAGTGAGGGTAACTGTCAAAATATTTGCCTCAAATTCAAACTTGATAATCGTTGTCAGAATGAACCAACAAAAAAAATTATGGGTGGCAGTGTCTGTCGAATATAATTAGATTTGTTCTTCGCCCGTGCGTACTTATCTGGCGGCCAGTGATTTAAAGTGCATAATACAGGGCTTTATATCTTACAAACAAATTGTATCCGCCAAATATAAATGACATATTCTTAATCAGCATGATAAAAAATATAAAAGTCGTCATTTTAAAGAAAAGTATGCAAGTAGATCTAAAGTAACAATTCATCGAAATAAACAAAGAAAAAACAAACAAACAAAAAAACAATTGCTCTATAATCAAACATGAGCCCGGTCGTAAAAAGATAAAGTAGGTTATTGTGGTAGTTGTAGCCCAACCCCAACCTCCTCATGTTAAGAACGGCTTTCGAAATAGGCACCCCCAACCTCCTCGTATTAAGAACCGTATCTCGTGAGTGAGGCAAAATGGCAACATATTAGCTGCAAATTTAACCTCGATAATCGCTGTCAGGATTCCCACGAACAAATAATATGGGCCAAAAGAAAGAAAAGGTGTCATTTTAAAGACGTGTAAAGAATTGGTCTGTACTCAAACACCTGCATAAAATATTAGGGCGTCACCTTAATACCTAAAACAAAAACTAAACAATGGGTCTCATAAATAATAATGTTTCGTGTTAGGGCGTTTTGTTTGTTTTTTGCTTGGGGATATCTGCGCGATGTTAATGTGTGCATAGATATGGAAGATAATATAATTAAGAAAAAAAACAAAAAGAAGAGCCCTGTTATAAAACAAAGTCAAAGAAAAAACTAAAAAAAAAAAAAATAATAGCACCGAAGTCTACGCAAATACTATGAACCAAAAGAAACAAAAGTTGCCATTTTAAAGGAAAGTGTGCCTATAACTATAATTGGTCGATAATCAAACACTTACGTAAAATTTTTGGGTGTCAATTTAATTCTAAGCGCTTAAATCCTAAAACAAAAAATAAACAATGGTACGCGTAAATCTTAATGTTATGCTTCAGAAGTTTTGTGTGATTCTTGTTTGGGGGATAATATGTGCGATGTTAATGTGTGCATGGCTATGGAAAAATATAAGTAAGAAAAAAAAAAAAAAAGAAAACGCACTGTTATAAAACAAGTAAAAAAAAAATAACACCGTAGTCGGTTCGTAAGGGAGATTTGAATAGGACCCTCCCCCAAAACACAAACAAACAAACAATGCTATCCATAAATGATATGTTATTTATTTCAGGGAATCTTTTTTTTTTTTTTGGTGATAATGGGTGTGCAAGTAACTGTGAGGGTATCAGTTCGTCAATTTATGATTATGAGCTGTTAATATTTTTGTATTTCGTTTAATATTTATAAAACGATTCTTTAGGGTAGAGAAATATTTGTAAAGGTCTATGGCGTGACCGCCTAGAGGAGCGATGTAGCTCCCCATTGGGGAGATTAAGACACCCTAAAACCCTGAGTAAGGCCGAGTAAATATGCGGAGATTGTCTGTTAAGCGTTAATTGGATCCCGGACAGCGGCGAGTAACCTATCAAAAGGGACGGATTTATTGTTTTTTTGTAAAACAGACATATAGTTTATTGTTTTGGAAAAGTGACACAAGATGTCAGATTAACGTAGAATGAAGTCATACACTCGCTTACCCTGACCTTTTGAGCGTGTGAATGGATTCAAGTTCTGATCCCAGATTCACAAGCCTGGCAGAGTTGCAACATGCAAAAGATTCGGGGATTCCTTAAGGAACGTGTTAAGTTCTGATTGGTCTGGGGAACAGCTTGCTCTGCCCCATTACCTTCCAATATAAGCAAATGCCCGAGCCAAAATTAGCAGATCGAAGCCGAATCTCAAGAGAAACACACGCTCCGAAGAAACGCCACCCCCTCTCTCCACCACGGCCGCCATCACAGAGAACGAAGAATAAGATCTTGACTGTTTTTCTGATGTAATCGAACTAAACAAATGTACATATGTTAATACCTGTAATTTTCGTGAATTAACTTTTTAGTAGACTAGACCCCTCGAGTGTGTTTGTTTTCTTTTTGATTTGCATGGCAAGCTAAATTGATTTTCAGTGGAAATCGACACGAAAGCTGCGACGCTGAGAATTTTGCTAAGGGCTCTCGAAGAAGACGATCATTTGCCATTGCAGTTTCAACAGGGTCAGAAGCCAGCTGCCGATTCAAGGCGGGGGCCTTATAGTCATACACTTTTGTTTTTGTAATAAGGTGTTTAATTCGGAGTAATAGATTTTTCAGTTCTCAACCAATGAAGATTGCGGGAATTTTAGAAGGGAGAAATTATTATTTTCGAACTGGGAATTGGGAAAGTAATTGTATGTCTATGAGTGTATGATCCAGTTACGGAAAGGTGCCAGGACAATATAGTTATATTGTATATATTTCTTCCCGGTGATGAGTGGGAGCGGTGAGAGGACATTAGATTTAAAGGGGAAAATGGGGACTGCTTCCTCCAAAGATGTTGCGATTATGATGATGTTGCTCGTAGGATGCAATATAGAAGTGTATTACAACAACTGAATGTATCTAAAATGGCGTTCTAAAGTTACAAAAGATAGTGGTTAATATTCTAGACATAATAAATTTGTATATGTCATTTGTTCTTGCAAACATACGGTATTTCGGTCCAGAAGGTAATTTTTGCAATCAAAATATTATATAGGAAATAAAGCCAGATTGAGGCAGTTATTCTCAAACGACTCTGCCATCGTTTTTTTTTTTTAAGCTTTTGGACGATCTCATTTTCGCTGTTGTAGGCCCGACTAAGACACTGACACGCAATTCTTGAGCGCTTCCTGCATGCCCGCCACATGCTTAAGGGTTTAATTACAATCTGTTACTATATCCGCTTACATTTTTAATTGAATCATATCATTTTGTCCGTCGGTCTGTGATACTTACATTTTTAATTTCATCATCTCATTATGCAAGCCGGCAGGTTACGTTTAACGTTTTACATTGCATCATGCTAGGTTCGTTACACTTACGTTTTTAATTGTCTACTCTCGCTCAGCGCGTCGATCAGTCACGCTTTAGTTGCAAATGGACTATTGTCCTTCTGTTTAGGTCTTTACTTGCCTCCTATGCTTTTGTCTGTCATGCATTAAAAGATTGCAAGCTTTTAAAGTTATTTACATCGGAAAATGTTGTAAATCGAGCTATAAATGTAAACAAAAATAATAATTGAAAGAAAACTAATGAATTATAGGCTTTTCAGATATTCATTTTAATAACTTAAAATGAAATTTTATATCGCAAGCATTTCAAGGGTTTAACAAAAATGACCGCACCCCTGCCAGAATCCAAAAGTAGACGATCTTTTCTTAGCTTTTCAGGCGATATAAGAGTTAACTATACATTTGTTCGGGTTAGGGTTAGGCTTAGGGTTAGAGTTTTGTCTTTTCGGACTTTTTTTAGGCATTGGAGAATATACAAGTGTTCTCGATTCTCAATGCACGTATCAATGACGCATCTCTTCTTTGGTCCTGGATATAACCTTAAACTATATCCGATGGTGAGGCCCCAACTTGCGGGCTTAGGCGAGTGTGGAATCACCCCTTAATTGCCATTGCTCATAGTAGGTCCACTCTGACCCTGAGTGGTAGTACCTGTTAGGGTCCCAGTTATGAGTTAAATAGAAACCGACTGGAAAAAAAATTCTATTAAAAAAAATTTCTTCAAAATCCCTGGATTTGACATTAAATAACCTGTAAAGGGTTGATATGCCGTAAAACAAAAAAACAACAACTAACATCTCTTCTTCTGATGCTCGTCCATGTCTGTGGTCGCTTTCTTAGAGTCTTACACCGTCAATATTTGCAAAAATGAAATGGAACTTTCAGATCATGAATGCATAAGTTCCGTCACCATAACAATGCAATGCAGTTACCTCTAATCCATTCGGGCGATATAAAAAGAGGGGGCATTAATTTTGGAACGCCCCTTGTAGCACAAGTGTAGCATTTTCAAATGTGAACACACACTGTTCACACATGTCGTTTTCCAACAAACACATAGCGTGTACATATGCAGTTTTGCTAGTGAACGAACAAGACGAATATCAATTATAAAACAAAGTCTTTTACATACCTGCGCGGTCGTTGCTGTTTCATTCTTTTAATCATCGCTTTTCCAAGTGTTGGCCCTGACTCCTTGTGATCGTTGATTATCTGTTAAACTTAAGACTAATCTACCCGTGCATGGAATACAATAAAGACTTGTTGACTTTAAAAGGTTTTATTTTGAAAATAGATTTTTTATAGAGAGAAGCGATCAATCTAATTCTGGTTACATTTTAACTCGTAGTTTTTAAAAAGTTGTCTTAAGATGATCGACTCACGGATAAAAGCTCGACGATATATTCACTTTAATTCTCTCTACATATTCAGACATAATTCGCCTATCTCGCTTCCTGAGTCCGACTGACCAAAAACACTGTCATGCCCTTTAATTTTCTTCCTTTGAAGATTGTAATGGTTGGTATGGGGCAGCCAACCCAGCTGCCAACATTGCCCAACTTTTTATTGAAACCAACCGAGAGCTCTTTTTAGTATCCTCGCTGTTCCCTCAGGGGCAATTGTCTGGATATCTTTTGCACTTGGTTCACTAGGAATAATAGTAAGGTAGAACTTTAGATTCTTTATAAGCCAGGTGGAATGTATAATAACTGGTATGATTGATATCGCCTTAAGATTCTAGTTTCTTTTCATATCGTACATGAGAACTTGGTATTTGGTCTGTTTCTCTTTCAGCTCTGTTCAAACCGCCATCATTAGGGACACTCACTTCAATCCAGGTTGCCACTCTTTCTAACTTATTCCATGGAACTATGTCAGGTTTCAACAGCAGCATTTTCAAGGTAGGTGGCTGTAGGGATTACATGGTCGTAATGTGTGGTGTATAAGTCATTTCCAACTGTTCTTTCAGGTTGATGTTCCTAGGACTTGCTGCTACACTGGATGTTTAATATTTTACAGATGGTCCAGTGGATGTATTCCATCATGTCTCGCTGTATCGTTGCCGTCCCGTAAAAGAACCTTGCAACTTGATATCAGATGACTCACACTTTCCAATTCTGTATGGCAGAACCTGTCCTCCGTATAAGTGATGGAATGTAATATAATTCGACACTTATATTTCTAGCGAATTTTGTCATTAACGCATGCCCCCCCCCCTCACCTCAATCACGCTAGCTGCACTGGGTTTATTTCCATTTGCCGCCAGATTATCCTGACATGTACTTATGTAACTCTTGCCAACATTTATACTAGTTAACATAATCTCTACTTACTGGCGAAGGGTCTAATATATAACAAGCTTCATCGGCCCAGAATGCCCCTCTTCATGGATTTACAATTAAACCCTCCTAAGGTCATTCGATAAGAAAAGTTTGGTTTACAGTCGTATAGATACTATTGTTATATTTGAGTTATCAAGAAAATCAATAGAAATTTAAACTTTCACTAGGAAAGAACAACACAACGATTTCAAATGAAAACTTTATTTAAAAGTCCCTTTGATGATACGAATCTTATTTACTCTAAACATGTAAAGCTGATTTTATTACGTTTCATCGGTTGCGGTCTTCTCGATAGGTTAGGAATTTATTTAATTTTCGAATTGATACATTTAGTTGCAGGAACTTTTACACGTGACTGCCTGTATGCGCGCGCGCGTGTGTGTGCATATGTGTGTTACAGAAACACATAAAAAAAGGTTGGCGTGTATATATGCAAGAACCGGTTTAACATTCTGTGTTGAAAGCTCAGAAGGAATGATCGATATCAAGTTGTAACAAAAGTTCTGTCCGTTTTCAAAAACCCAAATCAAGTAGTAATAATAATAATAATAATAATAATAATAATAATAATAATAATAATAATAATAATAATAATAATAAATAAATAAAAAAACAGATGATCTAATTTAGGTTTTGTGAAAACATGTGCTGCACAATATACGTTATTTTTTCCATATGAATGACAGATAGCAAAGGGCAAGGATAATAGAAAATATCCTTGGCTTGAGTCAGACCACCCAAGAGTTATTATCTTTGTTTATATAAACAAGATCCTGACTGTATGGGAACAGAGAATTAGTTGGCCGAAACGTAGCAAAACAACAACTATAAAGATGAGAATAACAGTCTGCAAAAAGAATGAGTCCACAAATTAGATCAGATTTATATAAATAAGACAGTAGATGTATATGTATGTCTGTATGTAAACATTTAACCGATAAACTCTAAAACTATTAGTCATATAACACTGAAGCTAACAGTAAATAGTGATCATACACCAAGAATAGTTTATAACGAGTAAATTATTTGTCTGAATAGATGAGTAATGCGTGCAAACATATATCAATAAGTTGGAATGCAAAACGTTTTTTTTTTTTAACTTGCCGACGTATTTTTATTTCTTTCTGTGCATGCTCAAATTAAATTACTTCCTCCAAGTCTTTTAATATTAAATTCTTCTTACCTTTCTTTAGATGGCTAGATTGATAGAAAATGCGGATGAAGCGCTAAATGTTTTGGCTTTGCTTCTTGCTGATGACACTCGAGTTATTTTTTTGAAAAACTTTTGAAATCACTGCTATATATTTGGTAAATATATAGTATTTAATAGATAATTATCTCTGTAATGATAAATACGAAATCTGCACGAATTAAAATATACTTAAGCGTATTTTACAACCCGACAAGGATGGGCATTACCTGTCTAATTAAAGAATGAACAACTACAGATCTTGAGAATTGTGAAACACTTAAAATTTTAATTTTGTAGCAACATAAGATTTGGTAGTGTAAAAAAATATTAAAAACGGGATTTTTCACATAAGATTAAAGTAGCAAAAGAGTTTAAAAAATCTGAAGGAGTTTTTTTTTACATGGGCTCACCACTTATCAAGGCGCGAATGCCACTCAGGGATAAGGGTTATTGCGTGTACAGTAATCAATGAGATAGTATTGTAGTAATCATTAGTATTGGGGGTTTTGATAGAGTGTCTTACTTAAGGGGGCGGGTTGTCAGGAGTTTGTTTATGTTGGACTTGAAGACGTCCAAATTGTAGTCAGGTGGGAAACAGGCAAGCGGCAGAGAGTTCCACTGGCGTGCAGTTCTAAGAAAGAAGCTCTGCTCATGGAATGTTCTGTATTAGGATATTGCATCAGACAAAAAAGAAGTAACCAAATACATATAGCGGGTAAATTGATAAAATTGTTCCCTATTTTTTATCGTGAAAAAAAAACCCAAAAAAACAACTGCCCTTACCTCTATGGGAAATGGCTTGTGGAAATTATGTATATTGTATATTAGAAGATAAATCAATTCAAAAGAATGCTAAAACCTCTAATTATCGTGTACTGTCATTATTAGAAACTTTTACAACTATTGTTATTAAAAGAAAAGAACACGACAAAAATAAAAAAAAATAAAATGTTACAGAACAGACTACTGCTACATGTTATCAAAACAGCAAGACTAAAGCTTTCTACGTGATCACATGATGGACACGGTAATACAGGGAATGGTGAAAATAATAATATGCACTCTGTCAATTATTATCATGTCAGTTAGGAATTTTAGCCGACACTTTTAAATAAACAAAATACGAACAATTTGCATCAGGTGATTTTGGATTATTTGGTTAAGTGGGTGGTGACGTAATGAGATAGAGAAAGTGTTTAGATGTACACGTAAGTTTTATTTGAGAGTCAGAATTTAAGAGAGGAGTCGAGCCGACTGATCGTAATGGCTCAGAGCACCCGGTGAAGCGAGGAATTCAACACCTATCAAATGAAAGGAACGTAGGACTGTGTGCAATTTGGGAAACAGCCGGAATAAAGTTGCAGGAAAATACAACCGAGACTTCTGGTATTTTGGGGCTGAGTTTTCTTGCAGCTTTTCCAAGACAGTCTAAAGAAGACTAAGGTGAATCAGGTATGTATCCCAATTGGCCGACATTAAATCTCATAAGAAGTGTTATTTGTCTCTTTTTGTTGTAAATATATATGTCCGTTGAACTGTAACTGTGAATATATTGACTCGTACTAACATGAAATCACTAGACGATCTTAGACGCACTCATAAATATATACACATTATATATACTTTCAATAGACACGTCAATACTTGAATGTTAATGTATGCAAGTAAAATTTTATATACACTCGTTATATATAAACGAGTATACAACATATCTCGAAAACCCAATGCAATAGTAGAAGCATATCATCTGATTTTCAATACTTCGATATGTACATATCAGCGTATTTAATTAATACTTTAGATTGAATCTCTACGAATATAACGTATACGTCAAACATCTTAACAGTTAGATTTATTATCTCGCGTGTAAAATATCACTTAGATTTCCAGGTCGAATGATGTTACGTATTTATACAATCTTAATTAAATCTCCTAAAGAAAGTCAGGTTTCTTTCTGTTTTTATTTTTTTTTATATCTCTCTCTATATTCCAATTGTAAAATGGGAAATGACAAAATGACAAAATACCTAAAAATTTTACACGGCGATTACAGAGATGTTCTACTACGAATAAATCAGAAACCGGAATCAGTCCATGCAATAAAAGCCCTTTAATGCTTTACAAGCAGTTTTAGCTTTTCCCATAGCTGTTACCTTCGCGAGTTCAGACTTGAAATTTAAAAGGTTGACACACAACCGAACCGTGTGGCCGGCAGAACATTTATCCTCCAAACTAATCATTTCCGGCAAAAAGCTGAAACATATAGGTATATGCATAAGAATTAAAAAAAGGATTTATCACAATATTGTACGTGCACACTCACTCCAAACCCCCTATATATATATATATATATATATATATATATATATATATATATATATATATGTGTGTGTGTGTGTGTGTGTATATATATTTATATATGGTAGTAAAACATACCTGCATATATATATATATATATATATATATATATATATATATATATATATAACATACCTGTATATATATATATATATATATATATATATATATAAATATATATATTTGGATTTTACCGTCATTGGATACTTTACCTTTTACCAGACTATCCATTCACGTGAAATCACTTTTTTCTTCACCCTATTCCCTCTGCTTCACTTTTTGTTATCAAGTAAGATCTTTGACTTACTTGTAGTTTCATCAAATACTTTTGCAAGCAAAACCCGATCGCGCATTTTGCTAAATCCTACCCCCTGATTAAGGACTATCCACTTATTTAATGTCTCCTTTTGAAATTAAATATGTTTTTAACTCTTTTTCAAAGTATTTTTAACATGTTTTATTAACTATTTGCTCTTATATATATATTTATATATATATTGTAATAAAACCTACTGATAAGCTGATAGACGATAGTAGTTCATTACAATGTGATAAATATCTTGGATATTCATAACATATCGTCTCGGTGGGTAGGACTGAAGTTTATTCTTGCTAAATATATTTTATTACAGAAAAACTTGTAAATCTGTAACCAGTTTTATCAGTGGTATGTTTAGGTGCCATACATTAGGTGTTAATGTGTAAAAATAACACTAAAACGGTATGGTCTACATTTAAAAATTGATTTTCTATATTAGGATATTGCACAAACAACACATCGCTAGAAATACTTGGCAGGTAAGCTGATAAAATCTTTCTCTATTTTCATATGATCAAAGAGAGCGGTCGTCTTTAGAACAGTTAACTCTTTCCTTATAGGGAATAGGTTCAAAATATTATGTATGTATGCTGGATATTAGACAGAAACAAAATGATTAAACTTCAAATAATCCATGTGCTGTTAGTATGAGAAACTTTTACAAATGCTGTTAATTAAAAGAAAAACATGCAAGCGAAAAAGAAAGGTAAGAGAATCAACTACTGCAATATATTATTATACCAGAAACACGCAAGCTGTTTACGTGACCAACTGTTAAAATGTATGAGGGAAACGATGCTATATCGATTTAAATTCATGGGAATAAGAATATATAGTTAGTCGGGTATAATTTAAAGAATAAACAGCCGTGACTTTATCTCACAAAGTGACCATAATAGCTAGATACAACATAATTAGATCGTTCGGAATATTTTGAAACCATTCTGGAAAATGTAGGAGATGGCTTGACTATCTGATTATCTGTTATCGACTAACTCCTTGACGATAATATCTTAGCATAATTATACAAAGATAGCAATCGCATGTTGTCCGAAAGAGTTATTCTTCGACTGGCTCCTAAGAAATCCAGGTATTATTATACAAACACCGTGACAGCGTTAGGGTTAGGGTTAGGGTAAGGGTTAGGGTTAGGGTTAGGGTTAGAGTTAGGGTTAGGGTTTAGGGTTAGGGTTAGGGTTAGGGTTAGGGTTAGGGTTTAGGGTTAGGGTTAGGGTTAGGGTTAGGGTTAATTCGCTGTCACGGTGTTTGTATAAATTTACCGAAATCCACCCTTCTATGAATTCGCGATAGAAGATAATTGCTAATTACCTGAGGCACCCTTACCGAGTAATGTTGATGGATCCATTCTCGGCTCTTTCTGCACTTGACTAGAGGGCCCTCTTTCGCGAGAACTAGTGTTCCTACTCCGTTTCGGGCTAAATGCTTTGCAGATGGAAAGGAAGTAAATATCAGTTGACTTTTTAAATTTTTTAACCTTTTCAAAAGAAGCAGCATTTTATCTTATGTGTAACACCACAAAACTTAAATATCAGCTTACTTTACTTATTTACAAGATTATAACTAACATATCAACCGTCTTAACGTGCAGATAACACGGCAACAGATTCCTTATCTCGCATGTCAAATATCTCTCAGTTGTTAAAGTAGGCGAATCTGAGAGATTCACCAAAACCTTATTCAAATCTCTTAAGCAAAAATCGGATTAAAAAACATTGTTTTTCTTTCTTTCTCTCTATATGTATCCAGACTTCGTTCATTCTTTATAAGGTGAGATTTTGACATAATTTCAAATGTAGCATCGACAAAATCCTTTCTTCTGCAAAACACAATCATGTTCTGAGAAACCCTAAACAAAAACAATTTTATTAATTTATTTATTGCGAACTGTTATCCTCCTCTTTCTTAGTTGCTGTTTCACGACGTTTCGGCCAACTATTACTCTGGCCTTCATTAGGTGGTAAGATGAGGATAACAGTTCGCAATAAATAAATTAATAAATAATACTTAGCTCAATAATGAATTCCAATTAAAAAAGATAAAAACAATTTTATTCTGTACAAAGCAACCAAACCAAAAGACAAAAACATGAATAATGAATTCTAAATATTTGAATATATAAATAGCTTGAAGTATATAGCCTGTTTTCCAAAATTACGGGATTCAGCATTAAATAATCCCAAAAGTGCTAATATGCCGTAACACACACACACACACACACACACACACACACACACACACACACACACACGCACGCACGCACGCACGCACACACAAAGCCATCAATATGCCCGTATTAGAATATACAATTACAAGTATCGTAAAAATTTAAATCTGAATAAAAAAACAATTTGTAACGCGACAATATATATATATATATATATATATATATATATATATATATATATATATATATATATATAACAATTTTTTCATTCACGTAACAATTCTTATCAGCCTAGATCTAGAATACCTGGTTACATAATCCAAGGAGAATTTCGGACTAAGTTTGAATCTTTCGACTGGTAGTAATTATTCCCCTCTTACTGACGATTGCCTGAGTACGAAACACTAGTTTATTTAGGCAAATATAATTAATATTTATTTGCCATATCACAACTCTTCAAATTGACTAGACGATTTGATCCTTCAGACTGAAATCGAAACATAGCCGTTTTGACAATAGTCTACTCATCACACTAGTTGTATAAACTTACTACAATGAGTCAACTGTAATTGCTTATAATAAATATCTTAGCAGCCGGTATTGAGAGCTATGAATTACTGCTAATTTCTATCGGCGATTTCACTTACTAGAATGCTTAACACACGAATGAGTTTCTCGTTCGGTCGTTTTAGTACACATAAGTGATATGACGTAGCGTGCCGAACGATGTCTGTTTATTGACTAACGTATTCCGCGTTTACATTATTGTCATCCATATAAAGTCAATACTGATGAGCAAGTAGCACTTTCTAGAAATAGAACCACTTCGTATTTTTTTGTGAATCACCCTTACAACTGTACACTTTATTGTACAAAGAGTAAAAAAAAAAAAAAAAAGAAACAAATAAAAGACAAAAAAATAGCTAAAATAAAACTGATACGACTTTTCTTTTTCCCCCGACAGCTGCAACATAAAGACAAACTGGCGACTGTCGTCCTCGAATATTTTAGATGAATGAACCCATCTTGGCACAAACAACTTGATATTATTATATATTACTAGGAGAGAGCCGGGGTGTCTCTCTTTGTTAAGTGACGTATTAGGATGCTTTGCCAAGCGATAGACACCATTAACCTTCACCTTCCGTGATATATTATAATTAAAAGAATTAAAACTAAACTAGCGAATTCCAATCTGAGGATGGGTATTCTGTAATAAAATTTATTATTAGTTTCTATGCACTAACAGAGATTAAAAACAAAGTATATATTCTATTAAATTTTAGTTTTAGAATCCTTATTATTATTTAATATCAAGATAGAATGACAACATTCTGTCTAATGCACCTAGTCTGGTGCATTACAGCATCTGTTGTGGTTATATAATTGAAGCTGATATAGCTTCCCGGACGCATGCCTGGCCTAGTAATAAGAGAGACCTAGGTTTGGCCAGTTACCAAACCCCTTATCGGCGTTGAAGATCAAATCATACGGAAACGCAAACTAATACGGCCGGAGCCACTGCAGGAGTTGCTGTAAAGGTTTTGCAGTGTTTCACCATCCACCTATCGGGACTCCAAACTGAATTTTTTTTTCAAAGTTTACTTCTCTGGCCTTTGCTGTTACCAAAGCATTCACAATGTAGTGAACCTATTTGCACATAGCTGATGAAAATGTGAAAATATTTCCAATTTTCACGAAATACACTGATGGATTTTATTTCACAAAAACTGACCAAAATTTGAGCGTTAAGTTTTAAGAGTTCAAAGAAGAAACTGAAACCTAAGGAAGAGGGTTAATTATGTGAAGCTCTTATTAGAATTGTCCATCCATAGCCGTCGAGGCCCTGGAGGAGCATAGGCCATCTACAACTTTTGTAGACGTTTTTATAGCGAGAAGTTATTTTTACAGGGTGAGGGTGCTGGGCCCATGCCCAACCTTCCCAGAAGGTACATACAGCGCCTAGCCTTCCCAAATTGTCACCCATCTAGTACTGGCCAGGCTCAACGTTGCTTAACTTCGTTGATCTGGCGAGAACCGGTGTGTCAACGTGATTGTGCCGGACATTATATATTAGAATTGTAACAATGCAATAATGTTTCTCATTGTTATGGATTAGACTAGAGGAATACTTTTTAAAGTTGAGTGAAATTGCTTTTATGAACAGAAGAGTTTTGCACCTTTTATCTCCTTTATGCAAGTTAAAATGAAGATATAATCTCACTAAACCTTATGTCTAGAAATCTTATTTCAATTTTGATAAAAAAAATTCCAATTTTTATTAAAATACATTTTTTTCTAAAATTTCAGGTTCAAGCTTAAGGGGTCTTCAATAGAAATGAAAACGTGCAGAATTTGCTTAATTGATGTCTAATAACTATGGATAAAATTACAAGTAAATTTCAAATATATAAAATTTCGGTTGATAAAACCTTCGACCTTCTTTAGTTTTCAAGAAGGTCAGACAACACATCGTGTGAAACGTTGTAATCCAGATATCGTTGTTTGGCTAAGCCAACATAATCGTTTATAAAACACAATACTAAAAAATGTTATTCACCCCCCTCCTTCAATACATTGTCACTGCAGCATAAGGAGATACTGTGATAAGGACCAGATTTGTGGTGAGTGAGCAACTTGGCGTCGGAGTTAAGCAGTAACATGTTTGGAGTAGAAAATAATTGTATAATCTCAGAATAATTATGTCTGATTTCTTTTTGAACATTCTAGAATCTTCGAAAATGTCTTAATGTAATTTTCATGAGTTAAGCGCAATCCACGAAGAAAACCGCGTTTCATAAAAGCCGTCCCCAACAAAACTGTTTACAACTTCAAAGTGTTACGCTGAAGTATATTGCTTCATGAAATCAACAGCAACAAAAGAAAATGTAGGTCTAATGAAATGACTCTGCTCTAACGATAGCCTTTGATGTGGAACTCAGATTTATATTCAACATTGTCAGGAATTAGATATATTGTATACAGAGCAACACAACGCTGCCGGAGAAAAGCAAACTTGTCACTTAGCGGCGGCCATTATTTTCAACGTTTGAGTAACACCTATGGGTTAATAGTAATGTCAGTAAAACGGAAGTCAGCGAAATCAAGAGAGAAGCAGATTTTCTTTCACCCTGGCAATAATTTAAGCTAAGTTGGCGCCGTAAATCCTCAGGTCTAGATTAATGGGGGGGGGCGTTTGCGCATAATGTAGTAATATGCACGAGACAAACTATCTATTTATCTTAAAAAAAAAAAAAATTTTTTTATTACATTTTCACCCCAAACAAGGCAAATTGCCACTTTGGTGTAGGGGGGCTACTATCAGGGGAAACAACTACTGGGGTACTGTCTTTTTTCTCTCCCGCGCAAGTAAAACGTCACTTATAGATGTTGTCTTTCTTCCCCTGTTTTTTTCGCTGACTCTTTTTTTTTCTGATAATGAATCTACTTATGTTACTTAGTTATTTTAGATGAGGAATTCGTATTATTTGAATTATTCAGACTACTGTTCTCATGTTGAGTGTTACTTGCACAACGTTTCAATATAACCTACGACCTTCTTTAAGTGTATCTTGTCGAATGCGGAATCTGTACGGAGGGGTAAAATTCTATAGTTTCTGTGTAATAAATTGCGAACAGACGGGCTTACTTGACAAACGCTCGAGGTGTGCATTCTGCAAAGCGGGCACGTCCAAAGAAAAATGGCAAGATGGCGGCGGCCGGTTAATATTGCCAAGTAATCACGCAAAATCTCGTGTTCTCTCGCACAAACGAGAGTTCAGCTTAGCATAGAAACGGGTCACTGTGAGCAAGAATGGAGAAGGAAAAACGTAGTCAAGAAAAGACGACGCTTCTGACGACTGAGAAGAAAAAAGAAGAAAAAGAGCAAGAAGTAGAAGAGGAAGAAGAGAACGATACATGAGAAGACGAGGTGTGTGCGGTTTTGAGTAAATCGAAACAGACGGAAAAAAAACTCTGATTACAGTTTCCTCTATCATAACTATGTAGAAATATTGCAGAATTCGTTATTATATTCTGTGTGTCACCGCACTGATGACTGAAACTTCAATCCTCAAAAGTGTCTCACTCACAACTGAATTTTGACCAAATTCTTTATTTGAATTTTACATATTTTCTTTTTAGAGAACAATGCTATTACTTATTACTGTGGATTACTACTTGTGCATATTATTGTTGTAGCCCCGAAAGTGTCACTAAGGAAACCACGGACACGAAGATTAGTTAGAATAGGTTAAATAAATCGAAACAAAAACAACATATACAAAGAGCAACCCTCATAGTAAGTACCGCCAAGATGGCGGACTACGAAATCATACTGACGAGAGTCGTAACTCCCAGTTAATTTATACAGTTCGGAATGTTTATATTTATTCTATGTGTAAATCCCCTCAACAATTACACACGCACACACACACACACACACACACACACACACACACACACAGACACACACACACACACACACACATATATATATATGATTATAAAACTCAAATAACCTTGTAACGAGTGATGTAACCCACTTTTCGGTTTACGACATCCGGTTACGTATGCGCGCATAAACATTAACCCATAACAACGTAAACAAATAAACACAAATCGCTTCTTTTGCAGATTTTGACCTGCGCACTGAAATATTGAGGTTATTATTTCGGAATTATTATTTCATATGGGAAGAGTGAGGGTGTTTTGCAACTATTCTTTATTACAACTCTATACTGTCGCTATTTTCTTACGACTAAACAACTTTGATCCGTTGACAAACATAAGAACAATTGTAGTAAAGCCAAGACTACTACTACTACTACTACTACTACTACTCTCTATCCGTCCCTTTTCCTTCCTTCCTTCTTTTTTAATTTTTGTTTACATTTTTAGATACAAAATAGTTGTGTGAATTTGTTTACAAATTTACTAACATGTTTCAATATTACTTTTATTTTATTTATTTAAGTTTTATTTTTTGCTTCAGGTTTTATTAATTATTTGTTTTTAGATTTTAAGTTTCTATAATTCGGTTGAAGGATTCCAATATGGGTTTTTTCATTCTTATATTTCTCATCGGTAGGTTCATGTGCGGTTTTGCTGCTAAATGACTTTCGGCGGCGTTCGATCGTAAGAAAATCATTTTTAATTTTCGATTTTTGAGCGATTATTCAGAAAATAGGTAACTTTACACGAATAGGGAAGGTTTTTTATTTCAAGTTTGAGTGATCCGTCCGTGATTTTTCATTTTAATATACTTTCATAGAAATGTTTCTGTTATGTAAAAAAAAACCAAATTATTTTCTTTACGTCACAAGTGTCACGCTCATAGATGAATTCCATAGCTAATATTGCATACTTAACTAACGGGTCACGGGTAGTCTAGTATATATATATATATATATATATATATATATATATATATATATATATATATATAGAGAGAGAGAGAGAGAGAGAGAGAGGGAGGGAGAAATAAAAAGGAACAAACCGTATTATGTGTTCATCAACGTTTCGTCTTTATTTTGAGACTTCGTCCAAATTCTAATGACTCCACTTATCCTTTTAAAAACTGTAATAAAATTTTGTACCACTAAAAACCTTTTTAAAGATAATTAACCATTTTATTAATATCGATCTATCCATCTTGTCTGTCTGTCTGTCAGTCTCTCCCTCCCTCTTTCTCTCTCTCTCTCTCTCTCTCTCTCTCTCTATATATATATATATATATATATGTATATATTAAGAGGTATATGTTGTCAAAAACAAGGATAAAGAGTGCTCAATACGCTAGTCAAATATTTTTTTTTTATTATTACAACATTCAGTGTATTAACTTAATTCATTACAAATTGTTTTAATAGACACGATAAAAATTATCCGTCCGTATCGTCAGATTACTCAGGTTAACATAAAAATAAAAAGGAAAGGTATGTTTTTTTGTGATTACAAGACGATGGAAGGAAGGGAGAGAAAGGTAAGAAAGGAAAAGTGGGGAAATAAAAGTGGGGGAAAGGCAGTAAAAAATAAATTGAACTAAAAATGTACAAAATTATAAAGTTAAGACAAGGTAAGAGATGGTGAGAAGAAGAGGAAAAGGAAAGAAAGAAAGGAAAATGAATAATTGAGCGTATCAGAAAAAGTTTGTTGGATTCTGGATAATGACATGCATCAGTTGCAAAGCCGAAACACGGTTAGCAAGTCTGCGATCGCTTACAATGACGGTGGTGGGAGTACACAGAAAGAGCCAAAATGCGTCCAGTTCATTTGGGTAAACACATGCGTCCAATACAGATAATATAAAA